>NW_006947240.1:0-12845 GCF_000164805.1 Carlito syrichta | reverse complement strand
TCCCCATCCCTGACCCTTTTCCTAAGCCCATAGAATCTCTCTGCTCTGTCCACTCTAATCTTGGACTAGGTTTCTTTCTTTTTCATTAATGTTCCTCTTTTGTTTCCTGTTTTCAAACTTAATTTTCAGTACCTTCTTTCTAATGCTGCCTTTGATCCCTGCCTCTACCAAAGAAAACCCCACTTAACAGAGTCTCAAAACCCCAAAGATCTTTTAATCATTCACATACTGGTCAATTCTATTGCAATTTTATTTTGTTTCATTAAATTTTAATCTATATCACAGCAAATAGAGAAAATTGGAGTTATGTATATGTGGAAAGCCAGCTGATACCAAAAGTGGTACCAACAATGTCCACAGCTATTACATTGCCTAGCCACAGTATTGAGCAATTTCCACATCTGTTTTTCTCTCAGTAAAAAACTTCCAATTCCATATAGACGGGTATTTGGCAGCATTCTCACGCTCAGGTTGAGCCTGGATTTTCATGGTCTCACGCTCTGGCCCCTCCTCTTCTGTAATGGGTGTTGACATCATTGGTTCATGAATATTGGGCTTCCTCAATAGAGTTGGTTGGAGGCTGACATCTTGGAATTAGGTATAGGTTTGAGGCTTGGGTGGTGACTGGAGCTTGGTCTCAGCAGTGGAAACAGGTATACTATAGACAGAAATGCAAGGTGAAAACCTGCACATTCCCTACAGAGGTGTATTTGGCAGCATTCGTAGGCTGATGTTGAGCCTGGATTTTCATGGCCTCATGCTCTGGCCTCTGCTCTTCTGTGATAAGTGTTGACATTACTGGTTCAGGAAAATTGGGCTTCTCAATAGAGTTGGTTGGAGGCTGGAGTCTTAGAGCAGGTACTGGTTTTGAGGCTTGGGTGGTGACTGAAGCTTGGGCTCAGCAGTGGAAGCAGACCTATTGTGGAGAGCAGTGCAAGATGATGTAAGGTAGGCTGCTAGCCTAAAAGCAGCACACGGAGGGATTGTAGGCTGACCAGAATCTGTAAGACTGAGCTGTGTTGCACTGGTGGATATTTGCTGAACTGGGGACAGTACCATCAAATATGTGTTGATAGGAGCTGGTTGGGATGGATTGACTGAGTTAGTAGACCCAGGCATGGTAAAAAGAGGTACAGTATACTTACATGCAGCCAGAGACTATGGCCATTCAAGGAACAGGTCCAACTTGAGATTTATCCAGTGTTGGCAGGGTAAAGTTACCAACTTGACTCTCCCAGGTGGTGGTAGCTCCTAGTCGGATAGAGATGGAGACCCTTTTTCAGCACTGCTGTTTTGTTTCTGGGCTTTGACTTTCATTTTCTCAGGACTTTTACCTTCATGTGGGGTATTCAACCATGGTTTGAGAGTGTGGGATGGCTTGGGGTCGTTGGTATTGTTTAGGATTCCCAGGATCCAGAAGAAGGAGACTCCCATTTTCATATCACTCTTCTTCCCCTTGAATGGTAAACCTACCAGACTCCAGTTTATGCATGGCTAGGCAGCTTTGAGGCTTTTGTTTTAAAGTCTCTTGGGTATACACAGGTTGATTATTTTTCTGCCCCATCCTGGGAGAGGTTGACTCTTCTGACTTGACTATATTCCCTGTCTGCTTATTCTCTTCATATATCTTGGAGTTGATTTCTCTGGTTCTCTTGGTCTTTTCCTGTTCATAGCCCCAGTTTTGCTAATTCTACTGGTTGCAGCTTTCTGTGGTCTCTTGTCAGAATGCTTGGCCACATCTACAGGAACCCTGTCACTGACTGCAGCCCTACAGATAGCCACTTCTCCCTCTAACAGGCACTCTGGGTTCTTTGGCTTATGTTGCACCACTGATAGGGTCGAAGCACCACTGATAGCATTGGAAGTTTTGCATTTGTTCTTCCAAACATGAAAGGAGGGACCCTTTATGACACCTGACTTTTTCTACACCCAATTCACCTGAATTACTCTGTTATCTTTGGCTTTGATTCCTGTGAGACCTTTGCATTGTTCAGTTACTCTTATGTAATCGAAGAGCCAGGGAAGGTGAATATCCTCTACCAGTGAGGTGATGTCTGCAAAACTGCTTCTAGACTCCATCCCCCTTTCTAGTGTCCCTTGGTCCTGAAGACTCAGGTTGTCCTTTCCTAGATTAGTATTTTCAAAACCAGGCTAGCCCTCAGGACCAAGAGGATCAATGCTGAACAGAAGCTGGTGAATACCAGGAATTTCTAGAGGGAATGGAGGAGGATGTTGGTTTTCTATTGGGATCTAGTAGGCATCCAGAGATTTTGAAAGCTTATCATGTGCATATAAAACATTCTTATTATCTGATTGTTTCTGGGTTGAAACTGGAGGCAGTACCAAGAGATTAGTAGCACTCTAGACTGGAGCTAGTCCATGAAGACATCCTCATGCTCAGGTGGTGAGCTAATATCAATTATTTGGATATTTTTCTACTGCAGGACTTTGACAATTCTGGAGATTTGGCAGACCAAATATGTGGCTTGAGGGTAGCAGTTCAACGGAAGTCCCCATCTCCAGGGAATTTTTCATTACTACAAAGGAATCAAGAGAGAAGTTAGTCCCTGGTAAGCAAGATGCTCTCCTTACACACCAATACAGCAATCAGGAACCTTTCAACAGTGGCTATCATTTATTACTTTTTGTAGGTACCATGGACAAGACACTCTATTAAGCAAGAGGCAGTGACTAAGTTCTAATAGTTATCATTTGGTGTCATTGTTTCTATTTTTGTATTTCACATAGTTGCGGCATAGTATAGCTTTCCCTCATGAAATCTATAATCAAGGATAAATCCTAAGCCTGCTTGCTTTGGACTACTTCTCTGAACATGCTTTCTTCAATTCTGATGTACATTTAGGAATGTTAAGCACTACAAGAAGGGTAATTCTGAAGTGCTTTTTAAAGAGACAAAAGGAATAAATTAGGGAATGAAGTTAACGACAGTGTGGTTGCTTAGGGAAACTGATCAGCTGTGGCAGGAATAAACATATTCCTTGGTGTACTTTTGGCTTCTGTTACATGTAGCATAGAAGTCCATTATAGTGTCCCACCTTCCCACTTACTGGATATTCTTGTATTGCGTGTAAAAATGGAGAGCACAGACCAAGGGTAGTGACTGAATTCTGGGACTTGTATTCTGCCTATCTGTATACTCACCACTTGTCATCTTTAGCTTTGACTATTCTTCTGAATTCTGAGTTTATTCCCCTCTCTTCTTACTGCTTGTACTCTCCTTGTATACTTGTCTCTGTGATGAGTTGAACAGACACAGAGTAGTAGATTCTAGAGGCTGGTGGTAGAATGTTTGAGAACTGAACTTCTTTTAGCACCATCACTATTTGTGGTTGAGGAGCAGAGGTGCTATATCCTGGGGTATGACACAAAGCCATAGGATTGTAAATAGGGGTCAAGTTTTACAGACAGTACAGGTCCCCTTGTGCCTTGATGATAGTAATAGATCTGGTCCACTTTCTGATAGGAAAATGACAGACTATGTTCCTGATTCATATTTTGATAGTATCCCTTGAACTATGCTGGCAGACATGGATGGGTAGAGGCACCATGGCATTGGCATGTGAAGTTTTATCATCCTGGGCTGTCATAGACATGAAAAGACTAGCTGTATCCTAGTCAATGACAGTCATTGTGAAATCACTGAGTGAAGATAACTACCTGGATATGAGGTAGCTGAAGTGCAGATCTGGCTCTGGGCAGCAACCCAAGCTAGCATAGTTGTGCTAGAATGTTGGTTTAGGTAGGCACCACCTATGAGTGGCTGACAAGAGGTGTTAGACACTTGAAATAGGAATGCTGAACTGATGGCGGGAGCAGAGATTCTGGAAAAGTTGCAGGCATTCCCTGTTTGGGAAACCGCATTGCTCACCACAGGAAGAGAACGTTGTATAGAATTTGCAGTTCCAAGTGAAGTTGGATTTTGGATATTTTCTATAGGAAACAAAAGGGTTATGGAAAAACCAATGAGAGCATGAAGTTCCTACTATATTTGAGAAACAGTATTAACTTATGATTGTTTCAATCAGTAAGACTAACACAATTCTCACTGAGATACCCCAAGGTAAACAGTTTTTGATGGATGTAAGTGTTAGAGCAGTTTGGTCTTCTGAAAAACTGCTTTTGCATGCACCGGGGCACAAACGTGCATAAGATCTAAGTGGTCATTTTTATACATTGTTGCTAGACTATAAGCCACCTACTCCCTGCAGCCTGCACGAGCATTTCCTTGTATTTCCCTACTATTGAAGCATATTAGAACTAGGAGTTCCATAGACACTTCTGTTCTAAGAATTTATTATTATTTTATTATAATTAGAGAAAACAGACTCAGAATGGTCAGATTTACCTGTCTGTGTTTAATGTATCTTTATCAGATTATTTAACTTGACTTCCTTACCAGGACACTAATCTGAACAAAGACCAGAAACTGGGAAAAATGGAGCTTTCAATATTGTCATTTTCTGGTTTATTAGACAGTCATAGCAGCTATTACCATTGTAATTGTTAGTGTCTCATTCTTCTTATGAAGGTTACATGCCATTTCCTTGAATTCACATTTAATACTGGCTAGTTAGTGACTCTCACGGGTCTTTATTTACCCAATTGAAGAATGTATTCTAATCCTAGATCCAAATGACTGGCTGAGAGTTTGTTTTTCAAGAAATGCTTTTTGAAAGAAATAAAAATTCAAGCTCTGAGCTTCAGACTGCACTGTTTTATAAAGTGGTGTTTATAATAATAATGGTTATAACCCATACATGAATAAAAGTGATTTATATAATATATATAAAGGAAGATATAGTAGATTCTGGAAAGGAAAGGGATAACAGTTGTAGAAAATGTATATAGCATCACAGAATTAAAAAGAATACGTGGTTGTTAATGAAAATCAGGTTATGCGGCAAACATCAAAGTATAGACTATTACTAATGATTGTTGCTTTGTTATTTATATTTGTAACATTATGAAATTGAATACTATCTACTCTATTTTAGGGAATCAAGGAACCAAAAAACAGCTCACAATGCAAGATAATTTGGAATGACTTTCTAGGCAGAACATATAGACAGGACACTACATTTGTAGAAAGTATGCAGCAAGCAGCAATGTAAAGTAAATGTGAATAAGTGGGTAGCCATAACATATGCAAACAAATATTTCCATTAAAAACTGACACAGTGCGGAGAGGAAAACAGTGTAAAGAAGTTTTACTGTCATGCCCATTCATATTTCTCTGACTGTTACCCAGCAAATGACAGATAGTAATCCTAGTAAAAATTAATATTTTACTTAATATTATCCCATAAGCCAAAAGGAACACTTGAAAGGTATTCTGTAGGTTTTTATATTCTTCAAACCTAGGTTATAATCATTTTTAACATTCTGGAAAATGTAATTCTCAAATGTAAAAACAGCCCTCACTTCTATAATCCAATTGAACCATAATTTGTAATGTGGGAAAACTCAACGAACAGCAGAACATTGTTTTAGATACATGTGGAATTTCTAGAGATGTACCTATTTATTTTTATGTCTTTTTTAAAATACTAGGTCTAAAAATATTTAATTGTATATTAGTGTGTACATTTTTAGGGAAGAAAATAATTTTAAAGATGACAAAAACTTGTACTTGAAACCTATTTACCACACTAAAGGAATTTGTTCTTCTAATGCAAGTTAGAGACAACCACTTTTTAAGAAAACATAATTTATTTTGTAATAGTGTAACATCCATATAGTTTAAAAATCACAAGAAATAGAAGACTGCAAATTTAGTTTTCTCCAGCCCCCTAAATAACACTTTTACTAGTGTCTTGTTTAGAGAAAGCATTATTTCTAAAATATATTTCTAAAATATGTATATTCAAAACTGTCAAATGTCGTCTCCCTTTGGCAGGACATATACTAAAATTGGGACAATATGGAGAAGATTAGCATGACCTCTGCCCAAGGATACGAAGTAAATTTGTGAAGTGTTTTATATGTAAAAAAAACAAAACTGCCATCTGTGTTCAGAGAGGCAATAGAAAAGGTCTATGCAGCTGAATGTTACTTTCCTGAGTGGCTACATTTCCAACTGATACTATATTTTAGCCTTAGTTTTCTTCCTAGTCCATTAATGTAAGTTTTTGCTAAAACCAATGTCATTTTTCCTTTCTCTGATTAGGTTTCCACTCATTGCTGTATCTGCTTAATTTAAGATATTCGGTTCTCTTCAACATTCTATCCCAAACAACCTCTTTTTTCTTTGAAAACATTTCTGTCCCTTTCCTTCTTATATTCTTATATCCTTCATTTTGTATTTCTCCCCCTTATCAGTTCTTGTTGGCTAGTGCTTACTGAAACTGTCCCATATGCCTTAACCCAGAATGCTGACCACCTTGTAATCCAGGACCCTCTCTTCTCTCTCCCTTATTTCTCATTTTATCTTGTTTAAATAGAAAGTGCCAAAACATGTGAATATTACTTTTTGAACATCACTTACTTTAAAATACTGAAGATAAAATATTAGTTGATGGTTAGTATAATTGAAGAAATATCTCAGACATATTGCTACTTTTCTACACAACTTAATTTTTCTTTGTATCTGTTGGAAAAAACACTTGTAAACAGTCTTTAATTTCATTGTTTATATATATGTCCCTTAAAGCTAAAGGTTGGAAAAACACTTGTAAAAAGTCTTTAATTTCATTGTTTATATGTCTGTCCCTTAAAGCTAAAGGTTAGAAAAGAAAGGCACTAGAGGTAATAATGGATCATTATCATCATGTAACAGAAGAGGAAACAGATTTTGTCTAACAAAGTTATGTAAATGATTTACCCAAAGTCACACAGCGAGTGAATGTCAAAGCAAAACTGAAATTAGGTTTCTAGATTTCTAGTTCAAGACTTGCTCTCATGAGTCCAGGTTCTTGTTACTCTTCTGCTGAATTTAGAAGGAAAGAACTCTAATGAAAAACTTTAACATTTTCTTTTCTTACCTGACATGGTTAGAAAGAGGAAAGAAACATCAACTGTAGACATAATGAATGCAGAGTTGATACTGGAGTTTATGTTTGTGCCTGAAGCCAAGGAGCACAGGGGTCCAGGAGGAAAGTCACTGGTCACACAGGTCACTGGTCACACAGGTCACTGGTCCTTTTGGTGATTCAAATGTATTTACAGACAACTCCATGGTAACTCTAAGATTCTACCAGGTGGGGGTAGGTTTGGAGGGAGAATGATGTCACCAAGAAGGCAGTTGAAGCTATGAGATAGCCAATAGGGAGGTCAGATTCCCAACAAGATGACAGGATTGGTTGGAAGGAGTTGGTAGGAAGGTATAACAGCACCCAAGCAGCTGAGCTTTTGGAGTTAGAATCCTGCAAGATAAATGTGATTGTCCCACGTTCCTCTTGGCTTTCATGTTAGGGAGAACATTTCACTGTTTCTCATAGATATTCATTGATATAACGAAAAGTTATTTACATTTTAATGTTATATTTTATATTACACACTTTTATGCATATATGTTAAATATCCCATTAATATTTTTGAAGAAGAAGGAATGGGATATCTAGGTGGAGTTAATAAAGTTACTCTGAACTCATGTCTATGGTTCTGATGAGTGAATTTACAACAGCTTTAAGGAACAAAGGGATTAAAGAGCTCCTTTTGTGACTTGGTTGAAGCATAGGGTAAAATTCATTGGGTGCACCGTGTAGGAAATATGTGTGGTCTTAGATTTGTAGTTTCTTTTTGAATCTGATCTTTGTCTTTTGTACACTTACATTATACCTTGAGACTTTGCCAATATCCTTTATCAGTGCAAGGAGTTTTTTGATAGATTCTCATTGGTTTTCGACATATAGAATCATGTCATCTGCAAAGAGAGAAAACTTGACTTCCTCTTTTCGTATTTGGAGACCCTGATTGCCTTCTCTTCTCTGATTGCTCTAGCTAGGACTTCCAAAACTATTTTGAACAGGAGGCATGAAAGTGGGCATCTTTATCTTGTTCCAGTTTTCAGGGGAAATGTGTTCCAATTTCTGTCTGTTTAGCAGTATGATGGCTGTGGGTTTCTCATAGATGGCTCTTACTATTTTGAGGTATGTTCCATCAATGCCTAGATGTTCAAGTGTTTTTATCAGGAAGGGGTGCTGGATTTTATCAAAAGCTTTTTCTGTATTAGTAATACAATCATGTGGCTTTTGTTTTTAATCTGTTGACATATTTATTTACGTTTATGGTCTTATGAATGTTTAATCAGTCTTGCATCCCAGGGATGAAACATACTTGGTCATAGTGGATGATTTTTTGAGATGTTTTGTTGAATCCGGTTTTGCTAGGATGTTGTTGATTATTTTAGCATCTATGTTCAAGGCCTGTAGTACTCTTTCTTTTTTGGGTCTTTACCTGGCTTGGATAAGAATGTGATGTTAGCTTCATTAGATGATTTGGGGAGAGTTCCATCTTTCTCAATTGCCTGGAATACTTTCAGTAGGATTGGTATCTGTTCTTCCTTGTATGTTTTGTAGAATTCTGCTGGAAAGCCATCTGGTCCGGGACTTTTTTTTGTAGGTAGTTTTCTTATGGCATAGTCAATTTCCTGGATTATTATTGGTCTATTTAGGGTCTTGATTTCTTCTTGTCTCAAGCTCGGGAGTTTGTGTGATATTAGAAAGTCCTCCATTTCCTTTAGATTTTGTGTGTTTGTGTGTATTTATTCTTTTTGAAAAAATTTTTTCAAGATGTGGGGTACAATTCAGGGTCAAGGATACAAATGGTCATTGAGCATGTAAAGTTTGGGCCTCACTTTGGCCCCCACTACACCTGATTCGAGATCAGGTACACTACTCATGAAGTGCCCCGACCCCGCAGTTTCCCACTACTGCCAATCCCCTTTCTAAATGGATTATTGATTATTGTTCAGAATTCACTTATGAGTGAAAATTATGCAGTACTCAGTTTTTTGTTTCTATGTTAGCTCACAGATTATTATAGACTAAGTCCATCCCAAGTTGCTGCAAATGTCATATTTTGTCCTTTATGACTACATAATATTCCATCCTGTATATGTGCCACATTTTTTCATCCAGTTCACTTTTGATGCGCAGCACGGTTGGTTCCATGTATTTTCTATTGTGAATAATGTTGCAATAAACATATGTGTCTAGGTATCTTTTTCATAGAGTGCTTTGAGTTCCTCTGGGTTTCTACCTGGCACGAGGATTGCCGGTTCATATGGAAGGTCAGTTTTTAGGTCTTTTAGAAATCACCCCATTGTTTCCTACAGAGGTTGTACTAGTTTACCATCCCATTTACAGTGTAGAAGTGTTCCCCTTTCTCCATGTCCTCTCCAGCATCTGTTATTTTCTGAGTTATTGATGATGGCCATCCTGACTAAAGTTACATCGTATCTCAGTGTGGCTTTAATTTGCATTTCTTTGATGATTAGTGAGACTCAGCATTTTTTCATATATGTGTTGGCTGCTCATATGTCTTTCTTTGAGAAGTGTCTCTTCATTTCTTTTTTTCTCCTTTTGCAATGTGGCTGTTTCTTTCTTTCTTTTGAGTTGCTTGTAGATCCTAGGTGTTAGTCCTTTGTCAGATATATAGTTGGCAAATATTTTTTCCCAGTCTGTGGCCTTCAACCCACTTTCTTTATGGTTTCTTTGACTTTGCAGAAGCTTGTTTGATGAGGTCCCACTTGTGTATTTATTTCTCATGGTATGGGCACTTGAGGTTTTGATCAGGAGTTGTTTGTCATTTCCAATTTCCATGAGGGTGTCTCCTGCATTTTCTAAGTTCTTATATTTTGAGGTTTTACATTAGGTCTTCCATTCATTTAGAGTTGATTTTTATGTATGGTGATAGGTAGGAGTCTTCATTTAATCTGTTGCATGTGGTCAGCCATATGAACTCCTTTTTAAGGAGGCTGTGATGATGGACAAGTAGTCCATATTCCTAAGCACCCAGAGCTGGCTGTCAATAATGTGCCCAACTTTTATTTCATGAAGGCCATGCAGTTTCTCAAGTCTGGAGACTATGTGAAGGAACATTTTGCCCGGAGTCATTTTTATTGGTACCTTACCAACAAGAGTAATCAGTATCTATGTGATTTGTTTCACCTTTGTCCTTAGATCATGCCAACTACCCTGCATTGCAGCTGTCTGGAGATCTCACCCAAATATCTTGAAGGTGAGCGACCTGCAAAATTCACAAGAGAGGAAACTGACAGAAATCTAGAGTTCTGAGCCACCTGGTGTTGACAAGAAAACAAAGACTGGGGCTGGGTAAGCAACCTAAGTGAAGCTTAGAGGTGGATATGGTTGTGGACGTAGTCAGCTAATTCAAAAAAATTGGAGAGAATTATTTTCTGTGGAATAACCTTGTAGCCAGAAAAACAAAAATTAAAAAGTTAAAAAAAGAAAAACCAAATGATGATAAAAAGAATTTTAGAGAAGTCATATATATAAAAGATAAAAAAGGCAGGACAACTAGGAAAAAAAGTAAAGTATGAATTTAGGATCTACAAAAGGGACATTTCAAATCAGTGGGTCAGATTATTCAATAACTGAAGATACTTACATGTTGGGGTATAAAGAAACAAGTTCCATTGAATGAATTCTCAAAGTGGCAAAAAAAATCTCTAAGGGAAAGGGGAATTGGGTGGTTTTGAAATGTGGGGAAAAGGTTGTAATGCCCCTTTGTATGTTTCTAATGTTCTATCATGTTAATCTAATATTTCCGAAGCCCAAATGCCTGAGTTCCAATCCCAGCTCTTCTACTTGTAAACTCTCAATCTTTGGCAAGTTATCAATACATGCTACCTACTTATCTATAAAATGGACTGAATGTACCAAGTGCAGCCTGCACAGAATAAAATCTCAGTAAATGTAAATTATTAGTGAAAATATGTGGATGTCCAGCATATGGATGACGGATAAGCAAATGTGGTCTAGTAATACAATAGAGTGCTGTGCAGTCACTTAAAGGAACGAAGTCCTGACACTCACTAGAACAGAGATACACTTTTAAACCATTATGCTAAGTGAAAGAAGTCAGATACCAAAGGTCTCATATTGTGATTTACCTAATAGAAAATGGCCAGAAAAGATGAGTCTATAGTGACGGGTGGATGCCTGGGTCTAGAGGGAGGGGGGGATATGGAATGATTGGTATTAGGTCCAGGGGTTTCTATGGGGATGATAAAAATATTATGGATCAGATAGTTAAGATGCACACATTTAAAGTGAATTTTATGTTATGTAAACTATATCTCAAAAATAATTTTAAAAGCAAATGACTATCTCTCCAATGGTGATGATGCAATGTCCCTCTTACCTTCCCCCCTTCATTCCTTCTCTGTCTTCCCCCCTTCCACTGCCTCCAACTTTCTGTTCTTCCTGTTATGCCTTGAGGCACCCCCAGGAGCACTTTTGGGCCATTGTGCATCTACATACTAAGGCTTCAGGACAGACCCAGTGCGCTGGCGTACCCACTTCTCTTCTCATCTTATGGAAATAGATTCTCTGAACCAATTTTTCTAGTGCACTTTGGTTGATGGCAACAGTGCAAGATTGTTGCACACTCTGGGTTTCTGGAGGGTGACATGGCTGTGCCCCCTCTGGTTGACATTTAGGCCCTTCTGGAAGTTCGATTTTGTATGTTGGTTACATTTTGATGCTGTGCTCTGATATCCAGGTTGGTTGCTCAGGAGTTTGAAAACACTGAGAACAAAGACCTTTCATTGAAGCCTTTCCCCTTCACATGCCGTGTGACTCTAACCCATTACTGACCCTTATCAGTAAAGTGGCACAGCAATACTGGTTTTATGTGTTGTTGTGAATGTTAACTCAAGTAGTGCATCTCACTGGCCTGGTCATAGGGATTAAGTAAATCATGATTTATATTCCAGCCCCTGTTCTGAGTGAGCCCCATACTGTCGCAGTTTAACTGTCCTGGACCCAGGCTATTTGCTGTCCTAGGATTACTATGGGCCCTTGTTGTTCCCCTGGTATGTACCCCTATGTTTTGTATTCACTGTCCCAGCTACAATCATACATGTATATGGTAGCCCAAATCTATTGGAGATGTGTCCTAAATCCTACTATCTCAAATTGCCTGTTAGACCATGAGACATAAGGCCATCTTTTATGAGAGATTTTTTTTACACTTTTTCTAGTCATTTTGGACTCAGCTTCTGCCATTTTGGACTTTTTCTAACTGTTTTTCTTTCAGCCCTAACCTTAGACTCTGCACCTGACTCCTGCCATTATTCCCAATCCTTATATGTTCATATACCCATAAAATCACTCTGTGTTTGACCATTCTATTCTAGGACTAGGTTTTTTTCTTTTTCATGAATTCCTGTTTCTTCTTGCAATTTTTTCCAGTTAATCCTTCACTTCCTACTTTTTGATTAATCTTTTGATTTTCACCTTTACCAAAGAAAACTACAGCTAACGAAATCTCAGAATTCCAAAGACCTTCTTGTTAGTCATATACTTTTCAATTTTATTGCATTTCTTTACTTAGTTTCATTAAACATTATTCAGAATAAGTAGAGAACTTTGTTGCTGTCTATGTATATGTGGAAAAACAGTGGGTACCAAAAGTGATGCCAGGCATTTTAGCAGCTCTTATATTGTGTAACCATAGTATCGAGCAATTTCCATATCTTTTTCCTTCTCAAAGAAAAACTGTACTTTCCCAAAATAGATGAATTTAGCAGCATTCTCATGCTCTTTTTGATCCTGCCTCTTCAGGGTCTCATGCTCTGACCTCTGCACTTCTGTGATGTGTGTTGACATTACATGTTCAGGAACATTGTGTTTCTCCAT
>NW_006947239.1:0-358 GCF_000164805.1 Carlito syrichta | reverse complement strand
TCCAGGGCCCTCTCTCCTCTTCTACCCTTAATCCTCACACTTCTCCTTACCCTCCACACATGCACACACAGACACACACACACACACACACACACACACACTCACACACACAGACACACACACTCAGCACACTCAGATCTAGGAGTCTCAAAACCTTATATATACATAGCTTCCCTCTTTGAATGCTAACTCCCTCCTTCTACCATGGGCATCTTCCAGAAAGGCCCTTCTGCAGAAGGCCCAGGCAGCAAAGGGAGCAACAATTAGACCCTAGGCCCTAGAGACACCGCATGGCTTCTAAACTCTACCAAACTCCCTGTGAGAGCTTCTGCAGATCCCAGCACCTCAGTCTCTTTAT
>NW_006947238.1:0-324 GCF_000164805.1 Carlito syrichta | reverse complement strand
AGGTGGCATTTCACTGGGTCTTAAAGCCTGGGCACATATGAAGAGAGCCAGGAATGCCAGATAGGGGTAGGAGGCGGGAAGGGCATGGTCAGACGTGGCAGATTCAGATGGTGTAAGTTTTGAGGTAGTGGAGAGTGAGGCCTGTAAAACAGGACAGGGCTGAAACTGAAACAAGAACAGGGAGTCTGTACAAGTTTTATTGAGATATGACACACACAGCCTACACTTCATTGATTTAATGCGTACAGCTTAGTTATGTGTAAACATAATCAGACAGCACATATACTTTATTATCTGGATTATTTCACTCAGTGTAATTATTTT
>NW_006947237.1:0-791 GCF_000164805.1 Carlito syrichta | reverse complement strand
TAAACAGGAGTCCAGTCCCTTTCTTTTTTCTCTAGTTTCTTTTCTCTCATGAGTCACCTATGCTGTCACACCTCCAGAGACCCCCGACCATGCGGGAGTGGGACCCCTGCAATCTCCTTAAAAATGGACAGCAGTTGATTTTGTATTGCTATTCAAGAAAAATTAAAGATGATAATTTCCATAAGAAATTTATAACTCTGAATGTTTCCTAGTAAGACATAATGATAAAGTGGATTTTTTAACCTACATAATGTTGTATATATAAGAGTAGATACTTTGCATCATATTAGGTATATAAAGTATTATATGGGCAGGCTTGGTGGCTCAGCCTGTAATTCCTTCACTTTGCCTGAGCCTTTGAATTTCCTGAGCCTGTGGGTTTGAGACACATCCAGGCAAATTGGCATGACCTCATCTCTACAATAAATCAAAAAGTAGCCGGGCATAGTAGCGCACGCCTGTAGTTCCAGCTACTTGTAAGATGGAGGCAGAAGGATTGCCGGAGCCCAGCATGTCAAGGCTGCAGTGGCCAGGAGTGTGCCACTGCACTCCAGTCTGGGTGACAGAGTGAGACTCTGACTCAAAAAAAAAAAAAGAAATTAGAGACAAAATTGTATAATAACACATTTTGTTATTAATGGTTTCATAGTGACTCAAGTAAAATATAGGAATACTTCATTTTATTGCACTTTACTGACTTTGGCAGATAATTTTGGTATTTTACAAATAGAAAACTTGTGGCAGCCCTCATCAAGCAAATCTATTGGCACAATTTTTCAAAAGTATATGTT
>NW_006947236.1:0-787 GCF_000164805.1 Carlito syrichta | reverse complement strand
CCAGGTCCGTGGATGATCCACTATGATGGGCTAGGGTGGTGTGTGACTGTCATCAGGCACTGGGAATCAGCGGTATAGCTGGGCACTGCATTTGGTGTTCCACCAGCAGCTTGGGGTGAAGGAGGGAGCCCAGAAATCCCTGGGGCAGAGCCATAGAGCAGAGAGCAGCTGTCAGCCTCTCCTTAAGATGGACTGTTTCCTTACAAAACCATGGGGTCTTAGCTCCCAAGTTGGGGTTAGGCAGAGCTGAGTGGATGAGTCACTGCAGGTCTCTGCCTGGTCACAGGGCTACAGCTATTCTCTGAACATGCTGTAGTCAGGGGAAGTGGAGTGCAAGACTGCTGGGCACCTTGGCCAGAGTGGGGACCAGAGCTTCAAAGGGCGGTGGCAGTGGCTTTGGGCACCATGCAGGGCATTTCAGCCAGAAATGGAACTGGTATCTCTGAGGGGCAGGCACCTAGAGCCTTCCTGGGTGACAGCGGCTTGGGATGGGGCTGGACGGGGACCCAGAACCCAGGATGGGGATCCAGAACTCTGAGGGTCAGCACTCTCGGTGACTTTGGGTGCTTCAGCCCCTGTGGCAGCACAGAGCCCAGAAGCACAGAGCCCAGAAGCACAGGCGCTGGGGTCCCGTGTAGGCAGTGGTGGCATTGGGCCTGATGGGGCACCCCAGGAGGGAATGGAGCCTGTAGTTCCAAGGGGCAGGCGTGGAGGGCCCCTAGGGGCTGCCAGGGCCCAAGACTGGGTTAGGCACCCTGCCAGGGAGGGAGCTGGCAGCAACTGCATG
>NW_006947235.1:0-803 GCF_000164805.1 Carlito syrichta | reverse complement strand
CAAAATGAAATAGAAACATCTCAGATATAATTTTGACATTTGGCCTAAGTTAATGGTCATGCAAAACCTATTGTTGTACAAATTTTTTTCACAAATTCTCATTGGTTTAGAGAAATTGCATTAATTAGTGATTGACTATACATTATATAGGGTTATGATGTTCCATGTGTGGCATTCTCAGAGTAATTTACAGTTAACTGTGATGATAGCAAGTAGCTTTATGAGATGATTACTTAGCTGGAGGGAAAACCTGGAACATGACTGCTGTCACATCCTCATGCCTCTCTAGTCCTGATAGTTTCGAAGAGGCTCAAATTCCTCCATAAAATTTGCCTTTCTTTCTCATTGTATTAAAACAATTCCTGCTTTGTACATCTAGGGTACCTTCCCTTATGTTATATTTGCATCTAGGGTACCTTCCCTTATGTTATATTAGTTTCAGCTATTCCTATAACTTAGTCATCTCAGGTGTGTCAAAGAAAAGCATAAGGCAAAATAAATTTAATAGAATTTAATTGAGAAAAAAGCCATTTGCAATTCAAACAGTATTCCTGCCTGACCATGATAGATTCAGAGAAACTACTGGGTTGCCACATAATTAGATAATGTTTATAGACAGAAAAAGAAAAGTGACATACAGAAAATAGAAGTAAGTCATAAAAATAGAGGGATTGGTTATCATTTGGTGTATGCCTTATTTGAACATGGTTTGAACAGTTGCTCACCTGAGTCTGATGCAAATTCTGTGATTGGCAAAAGTGTAAATTGTAGTGTTTTTAAACATTCAGTTAGGATAGAATTCA
>NW_006947234.1:0-387 GCF_000164805.1 Carlito syrichta | reverse complement strand
GCAGGTTGACAGATCTGGTGATGAGAAGATGCCCCACTTGGGAAGTACCACCTTCAGTTTTCCCTCTCCTACCCCAATTTCCATGTAACTGAAGCAGACAGGTACTTGGTAAATGGGTGTTAAATACATAAATAAGTGGGTAAGGGAGTGAATGCATGAATGAGTAACTAAATGAGAGGGTAAACACATTGTTTTCCACCTCTGTTGCCTGTCCTTTAAAAGCTTGCAGTGTTTGGCATTGCGCAGGGTGGGTGGGGTAAAGGCAAGGGAGCCCTTGCTGTGCCACCCATGGAGAATCAGTTTCCTGCCAAGGAACACTGAAACCCAGGAGATCTGGGGTAAACAGGGGCAGTCCACACTGTGGGATACAAGAGAGAACACTGGTGT
>NW_006947233.1:0-709 GCF_000164805.1 Carlito syrichta | reverse complement strand
TATTGTTAACCATGCTTTAATAAACATGGCTGTGCGTCTATGTCTTTAGAGTTCTGATTATTCAATTTTTTGTAATAAATATTCAAAGCTGAAATTATTGGATCATATGATAATTCCCTTGTTAATTTATTAAGTAATCTTCTTACTGTTTTTCATCTTGGTTGTGATAATACATTCCTACCCACTCTGTGCAGTAATTCCAATGTTTCTACATTATAACCAACACTTGTCTTTCATCTTTTTGATAATGGACATTCTCACAAGTGAAGTGACAGCTCATTGTTTCTGTGTGTGTGTGTGTGTGTGTGTGTGTGTGTGTGTGTGTGTGTGTGTGTGTGTGTTTTAATCTATGCCTTTTATAAAAGTTCAAATAGCTTTAGGTGGTACAAATTATTTTTGGTTGCATTGCTGCATTGATTAGCAGTTGATTCTGGGCTTTAGTGTCCCCATCACACCCACTAGCACACGTTGTACCCAATATGTGATTTTTCAACTCTACTTTTCTTCACACTTTTCCCACTCAGAGTCTATCATGTCCATGATACCATTGTTTATGCCTATCAGACTGTTTGGTTAGCTCCCAATTATAAATGAGATCATGCAGTATTTAGTTTTCCATTCCTGTGTTACTTCACTTAGGATGTGTGGTCTGTAATTCCATCAAGTATGCT
The DNA here is from genome assembly GCF_000164805.1 of Carlito syrichta. Taxonomy (NCBI): domain Eukaryota; kingdom Metazoa; phylum Chordata; class Mammalia; order Primates; family Tarsiidae; genus Carlito; species Carlito syrichta. The sequence goes on along the minus strand of NW_006947233.1, from coordinate 38 downwards.
GACAAAGACAAATTTTTAGTTTAATTAATTTCCACTTG
>NW_006947232.1:0-756 GCF_000164805.1 Carlito syrichta | reverse complement strand
CATGAACCCGTTCATTCCTTCTGCTCCATCGCAGAACTCATCCGAGCCACCCCTGGGAGTACAGGACTGAACTTGTGTTCCTCCACCACAACAATATTAACTCCGGATGTTCCGGTGACCCCAATTCCTACGGGAGTAAAGGGCCCTCTCCTGGAAGGAATAGTGGACATTATATTAGGTACAAGTTCCTTGTCTTTACAAGGAATTTCCATTATTTATGGAGTGGTGGATTCGGATTACACAGGAGAAATCCAGGTGCTTGTTGCTCCCCCTAGCAAAACTGTGACAAAGGCCAAAAGAATAGCCTAGTTGCTGTGCTCTTGCCTTATCACAAAGTAGGTAGAACTTTAACTAACCTGCCTAGAGGTGACTCTGGATTTGGCTCTAGTGATGTTGCTTTTTGGGTTCAGGGGTTACTAATTCTAGACCTCTAAAAGATTTATTTATACAAGGAGTTAAAATTACAGGCTTGTCAGACACAGGAGCCGATGTTTCTTGTATTGCCAGGAAGGATTGGCCTGCCTCATGGCCAAACTCATATGGCTCCTTCGGGACTTATAGGCATTGGTCGAGCACCCTCAGTAGCCAAAAGTTCACAGATTTTAAATTGGACAGATAATGAGACTTCAGGAACTTTTTGCCCGTATGTTATTCCATCTATCTCCTTTACATTATGGGGAAGAGAGATTCTTTCACAAATGGGCACGTTTTTGTATAGCCCCAGTGATAAAGTGTCAGCACAAATGCTGCAGATGG
>NW_006947231.1:0-638 GCF_000164805.1 Carlito syrichta | reverse complement strand
TTGTTCTTCTTAAGCAGCCACCTTATTTGATGATTCCTATACACTTGTCATCTTGTTGGTATGATAAATATGGTTTGCAGACACCGCATGAGGTTAGTTCCCTTTTGAAAAGACAGAAAAGATATTTGCCTTCTTTAATTTTAGAAATTACAGGTTTGATAGCTATTGCTAATTCAGTAACAGTTTCAACAGTATCCCTATCTAAGGAAGTCCACACAGCAACCTTTGCTGACCAGTTATCTAGGTATGTTTCTACTGCATTAGCTACTCAGAAGATTATAGATCAAAAGTTAAAAAGTAGAGTTAATGCTTTGGAGGAGGAAGTTTTAGCAGTAGGACAAGAGCTTGTGACTTTAGAGATAAAATTGGCTCTCTGGTGTCACTCTGAGTGAGGAAGAGTGAGATAATTTTGGGATTCTCATGCTTGGGAAAACTAATGCTGAGTGGGGGATGACCCGCATCCACCTGGCTTTGTGTTCATGTGAAAGTCTTCTGATTTGATTGGGATTTTCCTTCCTCATGATTAAGAAAACACCTGGTCAGTGGGTGAATGCACCTCATCCACCTGGCCTTGTGTTCACGTGAAAGTCTTGTGGTGTAACATGTGAAAATTTGGAATAAATGACTCACAATTGGTG
>NW_006947230.1:0-691 GCF_000164805.1 Carlito syrichta | reverse complement strand
ATTACTTTGGCTATTATGGAACATTTTAGTAATATTAAGTCTTCCAATCCATGAATAGGATGCCTTTCTATTTTTGTCATTCTCGTTTTCTTCCATATTTCGTGGTTATTATTGTATAATTTAGCTACGATTACTTATAAGTATTTTACACTTTTTTAGTGCTACTAATAATAAGATTGTTTGCTAATTTCATTTTCATATTGTTCATTGTGTATAAAAAACACATCTGATTTTGTATGTTTTTTAAGTATCTTGTAACTTTCCTGAATTTATTTATTTATTTATTTATTTATCTTTTTTTTTTTTTTTTTTGAGTTGGAGTCTCACTCTGTCGCCCAGACTGGAGTGCAGTGGCCGTTTCTGGCCACCACAGCCTCTACCTGCCGGGCTCCGGCGATCCTTCCGCCCCAGTCTTCCAAGCAGCCGGAATTACAGGCATACGCTACCACGCCTGGCTGATTCTTTTATTTATTGTAGCAATGAGGTCTCACAGCCCAGGCGGGTCTCTAACCGCGGGCTCAGGCAATCCACTCACCTCAGCCTCCCAAAGGCACGGGATTACAGGCTGAGCCACCGAGCCTGGCTATTTTTTAATTCTAACAATTTTGAGGTGTAATCTCTTAGTATATATATGTTATATAACAAATTGTGTCAGTCTGTATATATATATATATATACCCTGATGATCTGG
>NW_006947229.1:0-752 GCF_000164805.1 Carlito syrichta | reverse complement strand
TATTTCATTATTAATATCCCATCCTATTATCCACCCATCTTTCCAGCCATCTTTCTATCTATCCTTTCCTTATCAGTCCTCCCATCATCCACACTTTCATTCACCCTTGCATCTTTCCATCCATACATGACTTTTTCACTGAACAAATACTGACTGGGTATTTATTGTATGGGATGCTGGAGATACAGCAGTGAAAAGTCAGATCCCTCTATTTATGGAGCTTACAATCTAATGGTGAAGAGAAATTAACAGTAAATAAGTCAACAAATGAATAAACATGATCATGTCAGATAGTGGTAAGTGCTGTGAAGACAATAAAATAGAGTGATTTAATAAAAAGACACAGGGAGAAGAGATAACTACTTTTGACTGGGTAATCAGGGGAGGCCTCTCTGAGAAGGTGTTCAAAATAGCCAGCTAAGTGGTAAACTGGGACAGACCATACTTGGTCCAAGGGAACAGCACGTGCAAAGACCCTAAGGCAATAACTAGCTTAGCACAGAAAAATGATAAGTATATCAAAAAACAGTGAGTGACTGGGAAAGTGCTATAAGATAAGGACAGGCTAGTAGTGGCTGAGTCAAGTTCTAAAAGGCTACTCAGACTTCTGGGAAAATGGATTGTAGATAGTCAAGAGACAAAGCACAGATACCATTTAGGGGACAGTTGCAGTAGTTCTTTTTAGAAATGACAGTGGCTTTAGCTAGAAAAGTAACTAGTGAAGGAGCAACAAAGAGACACAATATATATTT
>NW_006947228.1:0-1348 GCF_000164805.1 Carlito syrichta | reverse complement strand
AAAAAAAAATCAGTAGTGAAAAAATAACACTAGGCTCTACAAGGAACTCAAACATACTGAAAGAAAAAAATAAAAACTATATTACAAAACGGGTAAAACATATGAATAGACACTTGTCAAAAGAAGACATGCAAGCAGCCAACAGATACATGAAATAATCTCAGCCTCACTAATCATCAAAGAAATGCAAATTCAAACCACACTGAGATATCACCTAACTCCGATCAGGATGACCATCACCAGTAACTCAAAAACCAACAGATGCTGGAAAGGATGAGGGGAAAAGGGAACACTCCTACACTGTTGGTGGGAATGTAAATTAGTACAGCCTCTGTGGAAAACAGTGAGGTGATTCCTAAAAGATCTAAAATCTGACCTTCCATATAACCCTGCAACCCCCCTACTGGAAATATACCCAGAGGAACTCAAATCACTCTATGAAGAAGATTCCTTGCCAGGCTCGGTGGCTCAGCCTGTAATCCCGCGCCTTTGGGAGGCTGAGGTGAGTGGATTGCCTGAACCCGCGGGTTCGAGACCCATCTGGGCAGCCAGACCTCATCGCTACAATAAATCAAAAAAAAAAAAAAAAAAAAAAATCAGCCGGGCGTGGTAGCGCATGCCTGTAATTCCGGCTACTCGGAAGGCTGAGGTGGAAGGATCACCGGAGCTCAGCAGATCGAGGCTGCGGTGGCCGGGAGTGGCCACTGCACTCCAGTCTGGGTGACAGAGTGAGACTCCAGCTCAAAAAAAAAAAGAAAAAGATACCTGCACATGCATATTTATTACAGTATTCTTCACAATAACAAGACATGAAAGCAACCATGCTGCCCATCGAAAGAGGACGGGATTTAAAAATGTAGTTTATATACACGATAGAATATAGTGCAGTCATAAAGAAGGAAAACATTATGACCTTTGCAACAACTTGAATGGACTCAGAGTCTATAATACTGAGTGATCTATCACAGAAACAAAGAACTGAGTATCACATATTCTCATAAGTGGACCTTGAACAATTATCATAATACTCTAAGAAGGGGATTGGCAGTATTAGGAAACTGCCAGGGAAGGGGGGATGGAATTGGCAGTAGTGGGAAACTCCCTGGGATGGGGGGGAGGTTTGGCAGAAATGGGAAACTGCCAGGGAAAAGGGGTCACATCTAATCAACAGGGTACCTGCATAATGAGCTTTGGTATGCCTAACCCTGAGTTGTTTACCACATCTCAAAAAAAATTATTTTTAAAGATTAAGATCTAGATAATCATACCCTCCTCCAATTTATATTTATCAGAGTGCTGGAAGTCCTACCCAGATCAATTAGAGAAGAAAAAATATAAAATAGATGCA
>NW_006947227.1:0-968 GCF_000164805.1 Carlito syrichta | reverse complement strand
CCAGCTTCATTGGGCAGCATGGTTGGTTCCATGTTTTTGCTATTGTGAATAGACTGCAACAACATGCATGTGCAGGTATCTTTTTGTAGAAATATTTCAGTTCCTCCAGGTATATTCCCCAATAGGGGGATTGCTGGGTCTTATGGAAGGTTGATTTCTAGCTCTTTCAGAAAGAAAATATAGGGGAATATTTCAAGAACTGGTTTGACAATAATTTCATGAATATGCCATCAAAATCATGGACAAAAACACTGAAAACAGAAATGCATCAAACTAAAAAGCATCTTCACAGAAAAAGGGGGGGGTGTAGAGAGTGAAATGTCAATGTTTATAGAGTGGGACAACATTTGCAAAACATATACCTGATAAAGGGTCAATCCTTTCAAAACATATATTGTGGCTGGTCTCCATGGCTCAGTCTGTAATCCCAGCACTTTGGGAGACCGAGGTGAGTGGATTGCTTGAGCCTGTGGGTTCGAAATCAGCCTAAACCTCATCTCATGGTGAGGCCCCATCTCTATAATTAAAAAAAAAAATTAGCCAAGCATGGTAGCACGTGCCTATAGTTTCTGCTATTTGGAAGGCTGAAGTGGAAGGATCACTAGAGCACAGCAGGTCAACATTGGGGTGGCTGTTAGTGTGCCACTGCACAACGGAGTGAGACTCCAACTGAAAAACAAAAAGCAAGTAACATATATTGCCTACTCAGTAACAACTAAATAACATCAAAAACAGGAAAATTTCCATAGCCTGATTAAAAATGGACTGAGAACTCTGATAGATATTTTTGCAAAGCACACAAATAGCTAACAGATATAGGACTAAACACAAACATATATTGCACACTCAAAAACAACTCAATAACACCAATAACAGGAAAACCTTCACAGCCTGAAAAAATAGACTGAGGACTTTGATAGATATTTTCCCTAAAGACACAAATAGTCAACAGATATAGGAAAATAATT
>NW_006947226.1:0-770 GCF_000164805.1 Carlito syrichta | reverse complement strand
GGATCTGAAAGACACAGTCTTAGAAAAGAAAGAGTATTGACAATGTAAATGACCCAAGGTCTGAAGTGGGCTGTGAGGTCAAGTGAGCAGATGTATTAACTGAGTTGCTATAAATGACTCCTGTAGAATTGATAGGCTTGCCAGGGGTAACAGGGGTCATGATAGGATGGACTGGATGAAGGATGAAGAAGAAAAAAGAAGAATTGGAATAGACACACATGGATGTCTGGAACTTCTTCTGAAGTGAGACTTAAAGGACCAGGGTTTGGGGATAGGAGGCAGACAGGCAGGCAGGGTAGGAGAGGTGGCAGCCAAGTCAGCCTAATCAGTGGTGATAAGAACAGGTGGGACCTGCAAAATATAACTGACCAGAGGTAGGGAGGCTGCTGACTTCCAGCAGCTAAGGAGAAAGAAGGGACAGCCTGGGTGGTGGTACAGTTTGCATTCTCTTCTTATGCTGCAAGATTTTGCTATTTCTTTCAGCCCTAATGTACTTCCACAAAGAACCCAAATCATTCTAAATAGCCATGTGCGGACATCCAGTATGTGGGGGCAGCTCACATACTGCAGTGGACACAGTGGACACAGTGGCAGCAGTGGACACAGTGGCAGCAGTGGCACTGAAATAGATAATGTCCTTTGGCAAGGCCTAGGACTGACAGCCCTCGTTAAGGAGCTACTTGGTGGGCTATGGGGTGGCTCCTTGCATCCCCTTCATACAGCACATCAGCAAGTCTGGAAAGCTGGACACTCCAACATTTCCTTGGTGG
>NW_006947225.1:0-505 GCF_000164805.1 Carlito syrichta | reverse complement strand
CAGTTGACCACATATTAGACCTCATTCTGTCTGCACATAAGCATGATCTCTCCATAGTACCCATGAAAATGTCCTTGCACATTCTCATCCTCCTCCACCTCCTCTACTTCCCCCTCCTTTATTTGATAATAAAGTATGCCGCATTCTTCTGCACTTAAGCATAATCTCTCCAGAATACACAGGAAAATGTCCTTGCACATTCTCCTCCCCCTCCACCTCCTTCTCCTCTTCCTTCTCCTCCTCCTCTTTTCTTCTTTTGTTGATAACAAATTATGCCTCATTCTGTCTGCACATAAGCATGATCTCTCCAGACTACACAAGAAAATGTTGCACATTCTACTCCACCTCCTCCTCTTCCTCCTCCTCTTTTTGCTTCATTTATGGGATAACCCTCAATGATGGTGGAGTAAAATGGGAGAAAAAATAAAAAGGCATCGTTGGCTTGTTTCTTTCTCTACTGGAACCAAGTTTTTACCATTAAGTATGATACTTACCCTTGATTTGG
>NW_006947224.1:0-5085 GCF_000164805.1 Carlito syrichta | reverse complement strand
TATGTAGAGATGAGGTTTCGCTGCCCAGGCGGGTCTCGAACCTGCAGGCTCAGGCAATCCACTCACCTCAGCCTCCCAAAGGCATGGTATTTATACTTTTTATACAATAATGATAATTATCTTAATCTATAATCACAATTAGTAATGGGGATATTAAAGATAAATAGTCATCACAGTAGTTGTTGATCAACAATATTTTTTGCATATGAGTTATATGTAAACTAATTTGTAGAGACTAAGAATGCAATTGTAAATATATCAGAATCTCAGCCACAGCATGGGCCAGACATTGTCAGTGGAGACTTGTAAACATTTAAATTAAATAATAATTGTTACCATTTGTGGAGCACTTATTCTGCAGTATGCACTTGCATATATTGTATCACCTCATCCAGACCCTTGACATCCTGATGGGGTGGGCACCAGGATTTTCATATTATATAAATAAGTGGAGTGGGTTGACTAGTGTCTCCCCCAAAGTTCATGTTCACTCATGCACCTCAGAATATGGCCTTATTTGGAAAGAGGGCCTTTGATGATGTTAGTTAAGGTGAGGTCATCCTGGATTAGAATGGTCCCTAATTCAAAGACTGATGTCCTCATAAGAAGAGAAGAGGACACAGGGACACAGAGGAAGAAGACCATGTGAGTTCAGAGCAGGGAATAGAGAGGTGCAGGGTAAGCCAGGAGCACCAACGGATGCCTGGGGCCACCAGGAGCTGAAAGAGGAAGAAAGAAGCCTCCTTTACAGTCTTCAGAAGGAGCTTGCCCTGCCCACACCTTTCAGACTTCTGTCCTCCAGAGCTGAGGTAGAATAAATGTCTGCTATTTTAAGCCACTCAGTGTGCAGTATTTCTTTGTTACAATAGCCACAGAAAACTAATCAGATGAGGAAAGCATGACTCCTTGCCCAGCTCAAAAACTAACTTGGTGAGTGAGCTGAGATTTTTACTCTGTCCACCTGATTCTAATGTCTGTGTTTTCAACACCAACCATATTGGACTCATTAGAAAGGCTTAAGCCTAGGGATATGAAGGAAGATACACCAATCCTGACAATGTTGTAGGAATGACAACATTTCAGAATGTATGTGATGCACAAGAGTTGCATTTTTTATTTCAAAGACATCTATGCAAGGGTCATTTAATGTCAATGATGGTCATACTCAGTGGATAAAAATTAGAGGAGACACAGGTCCTTCAGACCAGGGACTTGGTGCCACTGCCAACCTGGTATCTACAGCAGTGTTTCCCATTTATCCACACACCTACATGCCATCTGGTGGTACCATGAGAATGTGGGTTGTATTCAAGGTATCCAGAGTAGGGGTTGGGATTCTACGTTTCTCAATTGTCTTTCAAGCAATTTCACTCACTTTCTCCCTGTGCCTCATTTAAAGCTGTGAGATGTAAGCCTAGTCAAGTGGCCAGTAATTAAAAATAAAGCAGGATATGACAATTCTGGGGCTCCTCAGCCATGCTGTTTTCTCCCCAATGCTGTATTTTTTCAAAACCCCCTTTATAAACTGTCATCTGCAGACATTCTATAAGGTGTTAATTATATTCTTCATTGGCCCATTGTTTTATTCTGCTATTCTACAAGTTTCTATTGAACATAAACTCCATCCATATCTGTATCTGGCACAGTGCAAGATCCTGGGGATTGAATGATGCATAAAATAGATAAAGTCCTTATATTAGGAATAAATATAACAACAAATTTAAATACTTTTAAAATGTGGCAAACCCCATGAACTAGAACATGTCCCAAGAATGTACTGAAAGGGCCCCATATAGTCCTGGGTAAGACTTCCCAGGAGAAATGACACTGAAATGTCCTCTTCTCAGGTCTGTCCAGGGCTAGCTCTTTCTTCTAATTTATATTAGCTCTGAAGATACATGGTACTTGATGACTGGAGAGTCTAGGATACAGCCCATACGAACAAAACCATATTCTTGTTACTATTCTCAGACTCTCTGCTCTAGTAGGGTGTGGTCTGTCCTACTCCTCAGCTCAGGGCTATGGAACAAGAACAGAGAAAATTTCCAGCTGTGTCTGGACATCCTGCTGACAAGCCTGGGGGAGGCAGGAGGGCTGCACAGGCACTAAGCTCCCCGAAAATAATTTCTGAAGCAGGAGCAGCAGGTTTAGCTAAATCTGAGACAGGAGTTCAAGCACAATGCCAAGTTCAAAGTGCAAAACAGCCAGTGCAGAAGTTGAGCTGCTCGAGTGGATGATCTGGAGGCAACACTGTGTCCAGCAGGCTGACTGGTCAGATGGCCATGCTTAGTATCTGGGTGACTGGTTCCACACAGAGTGATTCCAGAGCTGGCGGGAGGAAGTTGCTCACAGCTGAGGGTGAGTCTGCTTGACAGTTGTCGAATAAACCTAGATCCTGTGTGGACTCATGAACCCAAAGACCATGCATTATCCGTCCAGGGTCTGGCATGGTGTGTAACCAACTATGAAAAGTGAACATGGAGGAAGCAAGTCAAAACCCAAGAATAAAACATCTGGGTTTGAAATCAGATCTGAGCAGGAGAGTGGAGCTTAATAACGAGCCAGTCTTTGTAAGGACGCTCCCTTAATATGCTGTTTTAACTTTCAGATTTGATCTCAAACTCTAGAAGGCCTGACCCTATCAACTGAATGGAACAGTTGCACTCAGCTAGAGTTAGTCAGGAAAGACACAACACCTTTCTTCCTAACAGTTATTCTGTTCTCTGCTAAGCCATTTGCTCAAATAATAGCTACCACATGCAGGTAACATATAAGTAAAGGACCTGTAAAGGCTTTGATGATGCAAATATTCAAAATTTCTTCTTCTTCAAACATTGTCAAAATTGAACGCAGAAAAAATAGCAATCATTCAAACCCTACTGTTCAGAATTAACTGGAAAAAATTAACATAAGTATCTGTTATTATTCCCAATCTTCTCTTGTTTTCTTAAGAAATAAGTCACCCATTGTTTTTGTAGAAATTATGAATTGATGCAATTACAAATAATGCAAACAAAGCATAAAAGCATAAAAAGTATGAAATACATAAAATCATAATTAGAAATAACCATAAATATTAGCAAATAAATTTCCAAATATCTTTCTATGTATATATACACAGGTAAAACAATAGATACTAATATTTTAATAAAAACAATATATATTTTAATGAAAAATAAAATTTGATTTGATTTGATTTTGCATAAATGAAAGTAAAATAAAGGTTTCTGTGAATATTTAAATCATTTTTTCTTATGTAAAATGTACTATTTTCTCAAAGCACTCTAGAGAATTAAGAAAATAAACTATGGAGCACCTAAAAACAAAATCAAAATTGATTGCCATGCCATGAAAGGTAGGGATATACACATTCTTATACAACCTTCCTCTCAACTCCCTCCCATTTCCTAACTTTAGGTAGTTATGTTGCATATTATACTATAGTATAGTATAATATAATGTAATGTAATATAATATAGTTTACATTCACACTTTGTCCTGTAATTGTCAGTTAGTGTTAGTTCTCAGTTTAGGTAAATTGATTGTTAGTCTCAGCCCTCTGAACAGGCATTTTGTCTCAATACATTTGTGTTCCAACTGTGGTCCTGGACCTGGTATCTGGTTCCCACCTGGCACCCCAGCGTGTCCCCAGCATGCCTCTCCGCAGGGAGGGCCGTTCTTCTGTGCTGAACAGCATTCTGGTCTGGCTTGCTATTCCTGCTCAAAAGTTCCTAACAGTGTTGCTCTGTCATCTTCTGGCTCTCATCGGATTCCAGGAAACCTCAGGGTCCCAGCTGAAGTTTTCCTCAATGTTAGTGATTTGCTGTCATCTCTCTGGGGATTTGTAGAGCTTTTTTCTTTTTCTCCACCTTCAATGGCTTAATGAGGTATCTGTATCTACTGCAGATTTTGTGTTGTATTTTCTTTCACCATTGTTCCGCATGCTCTCTTAATCCAAAAAATATATTTTTTTCTTCAGTCGGGAAAAGGAAAATGTCATTTTAAATTTTTTAGAAAAACTAAATTGTATCTATTCATTAATTTATTTAGAGATGGACTCTTGCTTTCTCACCTAGGCTAGAGGTCAGTAGTGTAATCATAGCTCAATGCAGACTTGATTGACCTCCTTGGCCCAGGAGATCCGCCTGCCTCAGCCTCCTGAATTTCTGGGACTACAGGCATGCATCACCATGCATAGCTAATCGTTTTTATTTTGTTTTATTTTTTGCAGTAATGAGCTCTCATTGTGTTGCTCAGGCTGGTCTAGAACTCCCAGCCTCAAGTGCTCTTCCTACCTCAGCCTCCCAAAGTACTGGGATTATAGATATGAGCCACCATGCCTGGCCTAAAGCTAAATTTAGATTTTATTTTTTATTTAATAAATATATAGAAATTTTGTGAAAAGTCAGGAAGTTTTTGAGGTTAATAAAACAGTAGTAGGTGTCAGCCCTGTTTCCCACATCTTATAACCCTATCAAGAAGCTGGGTTCAGCAAGCTCCACCTCCGTGAATAAATACAAACCATCATATGTTTTTGTAAATAAAATTTTATGGAAATGCAGCCATGATCATTCATTTTTGTATTATCTAAAGTGGCTTTCATGCAATAATACCAGAAGTAATTATTTTCAACAAGGATTGTCTGACCCACAGTACTTAAAATAATTACTATCTGTCTCTTCACAGAAAAAAGTTTGCCAATTCTGATCTACATAATATCACTCTTAAATATAGTGGCTATTTTACTCGATATCTACTGTTTCATATTTAAATAATAGTCTTACACATAATATTTACTTATTTTAGATTTTATCAATGGCACTCTACTAAGGAGGAAAATCTTGCTCTCTTAACCTCCTCACAAACACAGACACATAATCTTCTTCTTCATTGTCCAAATACATTTTTATGGAATGTTTTTTGTAAAATCAAAATTAATATAAGCACTGTAACATGATGATATGCTTGTCTACATCTGACCTTTCTAATGTAATTACCTTTCCACACAATTTTTTAAAACTAATAATTATCTTTTTGTTAGCTTCGATTTCGGCATACTTAGCCCTAACATTTCTGACAGGATTG
>NW_006947223.1:0-4912 GCF_000164805.1 Carlito syrichta | reverse complement strand
AAAATCCTCTGGGCTATTCCACGTGAGAGATAAGGAAGGTAGGATATGTATTCACCTCTCCTGTCCTCACTAATTGAAAGCTGTCACAGAAGACACTCATTTCAGTCCCTGTGTTCTGCCACATGTGCAGGTAGAACTGCCTTCCAAGCTTCAGAGAAAGCAATCAGGGGCAGTTAACACAATAGGAAGCCAGGAAAAGTGCAGCAAAGGGGTTTAGATAGGAATCTGTATGATTTCATCCATACAGAAAAAAGGTGTAGAATGTCAACCTGGAGCTGTCTCTTTCTAGAATTGGATCCTGGAAGGCAAGAGCCAAGTAAATGTCTTTAAAATTCAGGTTCATGATGGCCAGAGGAATTTTGTGAATGGGCTGCACTCCTATTGTCTGGCCACCCATAGATGTGCATTTGTAATTATCTCTAGAGACCCTGGGCAGCAATGCACTGAGGCTAATGAAGTTGCTTCTACTTCCCCTGCTTCTGTACCAGCCTGGGATTTCCTGGGCAAAATGTGAGATGTGAGGTATAGAGGTTTAAATCTGTGTCGACGATTAGTCTGGATTCAAGAGATTTCTCCACATACTTGAATAATGACTTGTCAGGAGATAGATATTTCCTCTCCTTAAGATGCAAAAAGGGAAGATGGAATCTGGGTTAGAATAATATTACTGCTGCTAAAGAGTAAAAGAGGAAAGTGAAGTTAAGGGTAACTTGAGAAGCATGTTATAAATTGAGAAGCAGCAGCCCTCACTTAGAAGAGAGGATTCTCTGATGGGGCCTTTCTCCTGGGCTTCCCCCTCACCAGCTCTTCAGAAAACCAGCCTCCATGGGATATAAACCTGGGGCTCCGTGAACTTGTTGGAGGGGAGTACATCTCAAAGAATTACCCAGGGGATGTGACCCTGGTATTCATTCTTTAGAGACAATTGATCACTAGGGACAAAATTGGTTCAGAATTTTAAGTTCATCCCAATTCAGGTTCCTAAGCTCAAGAAAGAAGCAGATATTTGTTGTGTTGATCTAGCATTACTAATGAGCCCTTCTGGCTTATGAACTGTGAGAAATAACACCCAATTGAAGAATAGAGGACAGACAACGGGGTCTCCAAATAAAGAATAAGGTGCAACCCATGTATTCCCTGGTTACAAAGAAAACTGTAACTCTGGTTAATGATGGGTCTGTGAGGGACAAACATTGAAAAAACATGTATCATTTTTGTGCATCTTCACTGAATTGCTTGACCTTATACTGATAATAACAAAGGTTTAAGGTCATTATAAACAACTTTTGAATATAATAAACATGCTTCTGAGTACTTTGTTTCTCCATTTAAAAAAAGGAAACAGTTTTACATTCACAGTAGTGTGAATAGTACAGCATAAAGATTTTTGCCCTCACCTTATGCATTTCAGAGTAACTAGAAAACATGCCAGCACTCTCTAAGGCTTAATTATGCATTTCCTGAAAACAAAGAAACTCCCCTATGCAATCCCAACACAACTAAGAAAAATACTTTATGCTATTTATCATTAGGGGCATTTTACATTTTGAAAATTGTCCTCTAATGGTATTTTGTGACAATTGGTCTTCTAAGTAGAAAAATATTCTCTGCAAGCATGTTGCCCTGCTTGAGTAGAGACACAAGGGGACAATGCACCTGTACTGAGTTACTGAGAGGAGTCAGCCCTGCAGCTGTGCTCAGCCTACCACATTCACTGCTGATTTGCATGTTCCAGAGAGCACAGCCCCTGCCCTGAAGACTTATTAATGGACTGGTCACAGCCAGTGCAAGAGTCAGTCCCAGGCAGGACACAGCATGAACATGAGGGGCCCCACTCAGCTCCTGGGGCTCTTGCTGCTCTGGCTCCTAGGTAAGGAAGAAGACCACTAAGAATTGACTCAGTCAGTATGAAAGTACTGCCTGGTCAGTCAGGAAAGTACTCTGGTAACTTGATTAATTGCATTTACATTTGTTTTTTATGTTTCCTATTTTAGGTGTCAGTTGTGATATTCAGATGACCCAGTCTCCATCCTTCCTGTCTGCATCTCTAGGAGACAGAATCACCATCACTTGCAGAGCGAGTCAGGGCATTAGCAATTGGTTATCCTGGTATCAGCAGAAACCAGGGAATCCCCCTAAGCACCTGATCTATTATGCTTCCAGTTTGCAGTCTGGGGTCCCATCAAGGTTCAGTGGCAGTCGATCTGGGACAGATTACACTCTCACTGTCAGTAGCCTTCAGCCTGAAGATCCTGCAATTTATTTCTGTCTACAGTATGACAGTTATCCTTCCCACAGTGTTACAAGTCATAACAAAAACCACCCAGGGAAACAGATGTGTAAGACTGAGCTCTCCCAGTTGTTTCTATATTCTGAGAGGTCTCTATCTGTTTAGAGTGTTTCTGAGAATTTCCCAGGTTTTGAATGCCATTATAAGATTTTGAGAGAGGAGGTCATGAAGGCTCCTTAGAACCCTCTTTCTTTACTTTTCATCTGCCAAAACAGCACAGACATGACATTGTCTCCACTGATTTCATTACGGGAAAAAGTCAGCCTATTTGAAGAGTCTGTATTAAGAGAATTGATATTCATAGAGCAAATGGGAAACCACTCTAGATTTTTTCCCCCCAATCAGGAATTCTGTCCATTCAGATATTTATAATTTAAACCACAGCTTTCAAAGCCCTGAGTATGTCATTCAGGGAAGCAGACACTAGAGGCTGGGGATTCTCTGATCTTTCAGAAACAGAGTGAAACTACCTTTGAAGGTATACAGAGTCTAGTCTAACCATGTGATTCTCACACCAGTCTAGGAAGCCAGAGATGGGAATGCTGATGCTCTCATCTAATGCTGCACCTCTTCAGGTAGCTCTCCAGTCATCACCTCAATTCACATGTCTGTCTGCAGGTATCAGTGATCCTTGAATCACCCTCTTGACTATCAAGTCTTATGGGAGATCCCTCACTGAATGACTGTCCAGAAAACCAGAAATGTTAAATGGGTTTAGAAAAATGTGATGGTGATGATGAGGAATTGATAGCTGACAATTCAATGTGGTCAATATTTATACCAAATTACAAACTAGTGATGACCCTTGGAAACACTTGAATGTACTTTTAGGGATTACCATCAAGTCTGCATTGAAGCAAGAAAACTTCACTGAGTCATAGTTGAACAAAATAAAAAAATCCTATGAAAAATATATCATTTGACAATGAAATGAAAAATCTTTCTTGACAAGAAGCAAGACAAAAACAACAAGAAAACCTAACATTTTTCTTCAATATGAAAGGTTCTTGTTACTCCAAATTTATGCAGAAGTCAGCAGCATGATCAGTTGGTAAGGATACATGAGCTAAATAGCAAACCCACACTCCATTTACTGAATGAGAATCTTTGTTTAACAAAGTAACAGGTGATCAGATGTTTAAGAAAGTATGTTTTAGGTGTTTTTTTTTTTATTCAGGTAAAGAGATTTATTTTTTCTGAAGGAGGCTATTGAAGAAAATTCCAAATGAAAACCGTATGTTCAAAATACACTCAGATGTATTATCTAGTCAATGCAACATTACATTGCAAGCATTGTGAAGATTGTAAAGGTTGACAAATATAACTATCTGTTCATCATATTATTTGATGTGTAAATAGTGTAAAGGTTTTTAATAAACTTTAGTACCTACCAAAGTGCAAAAATAAATTAAAAGTGTATAAACCCACTTCAGACATTTCTGAACTTAAATTCAACACATAGTCATCTTTGGAGAGGTTTCACCACTTAGCTTGCTTTGGAGAGGTTGTTTGCTCCTGCAATCTGACATTAAAATATGGTGCCAGGGGAGTCATAGCCCTTCAGCTTTGTCTTCTTGCTTTATTTTAAAACTGTAGGGTACAATTCAGGGTTAGGAATACAAATATTCATTGTGTAGGTACCCTTGTTGATTAAGTGTGTCCCCTCTTCGCCAGGCAGATATCGACTACTGTTAATCCCACCCCCATAGTTTCCCTCTACTGTCAATCATTTTCTTACAGTATTATGGTAGTTGTTCAAGGTCCACTTATGAGTGAGAATATGTGGTACTCATATCTTTGTTTCTGTGAAAGATCACCTAATTCCATTCAGGTGCTGTGAAGTTCATGACTTTGGTCTTTATGGCTGCATAATATTTCATTGTGTATATGGACCACATTTTTTATCCTGTCCTCTTTTGATGGGCAGCGAAGTTGGTTCCATGTTCTTACTATTGTGTACAATGCTGCGATAAACATACATGCACAGGTATATTTTTTAGAGAGTGAACTGAGTTCTTCTGGGTGTATTCCCAGGAGGGGGAATGCAGGATCAATTTTTAGAACTTTTAGGCATTGCCAAACTGATTTCCACAGAGGATATACTAGTTTACACTACCACAAACAGTGTAGAAGTGTTCCCTTTTTTTGCCATATCCTCTCCAGCATCTGTTATTTTTTAAATTATTGATTATGGCCATTCTGACGAGAGTTAGGTGGTATATCAGTGTAGTTTTAATTTGCAACTTGTTGATGACTAGTGAGGCTGAATGTTTTTTCATGTATCTGTTAGCTGCTCATATGTCTTCCTTTGAGAAGTGTCTATTAATATATTTTGCCCACTTTATAATGGGGTTGGGTTTTGGGGTTTTGTTTTTTTGTTGTTGTTTTGGTTTTTTTTTTTGTTTTTTTTTCTTTTTAGCACATATGAGTTCCTTGTAGATCCTTGATGTTAGGCCTTTGTCAGACATGGAGTTGGCAAATATATTTTTCCCGGTTTGTGGGCTGTCTTTCTACTCTCTTTGACTTTTCAGGAGCTTGTCAATTTGATGAGGCTCCACTTGTCTATCTTCTCTCTTGTGGCATGGGCACTTTGGCTTTTGATCAGGAATTGGAGGCCAGTTG
>NW_006947222.1:0-2117 GCF_000164805.1 Carlito syrichta | reverse complement strand
GCTCACAATTAAAAATGTATTTTCTTCAAATAAGACATTTTCATGCATAAACCAAATGCAGCTATGGAATCTGTTGATCAGTATCCATATATTGCTTCATCAAGCCTCAGTGTTTTTTCAAGTTCTGAAAACTGTACCAATAGGTTCTTTTGTAATAAATTATTCTCGTGTTGCCTTTAGTGGCCTCTGTCTCTTTGGTCTCCTTCTATCTGGAACATTTCTTCAGACTTTCCATGAATTTACTAATCTTGTTCCTCTTGAAGAATATGCACTAGTTATATGTAGACTGTCTCAATTTAGATTCATTTGATTTCTCTTCACAGTTAAACTCTGCTAATGCCTTTTTTGGCAGGCAGGAACATTCAGAAGTGATACTGTGTCCTCACTGCATCCTAGTGGGTAGTGAATGGTTTTAATCTTCTCCAAAAATGATATTCAGTTTGATTCTTTGTGAAGGAATGTCTGCCAAATGCTTCCACTGTACCCTCATTGTTTTTTATCTTTGAAGGTAATAAGAATTTGTGGAGAAGTTATTTGATTCTTCATGAATATCTCTCTCTTGATCAACACAGGGAACCATGGATTCAAAATTCCTTCAATAGTTATACTTTTTTACCATCATATTTGGTTTATATTCTACATTCCCAGATTTGTCCAATGGGAGACCCATTCATGCTGGCTACTGTCTGCTGTTTTTACTCCATGATTATCTGAGCACTTACTTAATCTCTGGCACAGACTCACATTCTTTTTCCATTATTTGAGAGCAGAAACCAGCCATTTCACCAAGGATTACTAATTCTTTTTTTTTTTTTTTAGAAATTGTGTTTAGAAAATAAGATCTCTGCACCAAATGTGTTAATCAGGACTGATATTTCATTGTTTCTAGTTAAAACTATCCAATTTTCATCCATAGCTATATAATACCATGAATTTGCACTAATACATATGCAATCCAAATTCACAGTTTATTCTATTATCCTCTTTGTTATATATATTTGTAACTTTTCTCCAAGATTACCTTGGCTCAAATCCTCCTCAGTGCATTGATCTATTTACCAACCTTCTAGTGTAACACCAATCTCCTGCTGTCCTTGCAGATGACTTAGCTTCCATATCCCACACACCAACATTAGCCCTGATACCCCTTTTCCTCAACTATGAACATTGATGCTGCATGGGTGACCTTCTCATGTCAGAGCCTTCCTAGGCTCTGACACTTGTATCAGTGGCCTTTGCCTATTTGAATATCCTGCTTATCCTGCTTTAGCTGTGACACATTGCATTAGCACGAGGAGGATGTTCTTCAACCTGCACTCACATGTGGAGGATCCTTCTCTTCTCACTATAATTTCAACACTCCTGCTGTAATTTACTCTCCACCACACAACAGTAGTGCCCTTTTCATATATGTGAGACTCCAATGACCTGTGAAATATTATGTGTCCCCTTCTCCTTGCTGCATGGTTTTCCTCCAAAACCTGTTTGGATCAAATGCCTTAAACCCACTGATTAAGATCTGCTTTCTTTTAAAAACAGAAAGAGATTGTGATGGGCATATGCAGGTTGGGCAGTGAGACTGCCTGGGCATCTCTACAATAAATCAAAAAATCAGCCAAGCATGGTAGCTCATGCCTGTAATTCCTGCTACTCAGAAGGCTGAGGAGGAAGGATCGCCGGAGCCCAGTGGGTCGAGGCTGCGGTGGCCGGGAGCGGCCACTCCACTCCAGTCTGGGTGACAGAGTGAGACTCAAAAAAAAAAGAAAGAAAAGAGATATCTTGTCTAATCCTTTGGCATTTGGGGCAGGTTCCTTAGGTACTGTCTTGGCACACTGCAGCCCTCCCAGAAGGCCCAGGAGGGAGATGTTGTGATTATCCCCATTTTCCAGATAAAGAGACTGAGGTGCTGTGATCTGCAGAAGCTCTCACAGCCAGGGAGTTTGGTAGAGTTTAGAAGCCATGCAGTGTCTCTAGGGCCTAGAGTCTAATTGTTGCTCCCTTTGCTGCCTGGGCCTTCTGCAGAAGGGCCTTTCTGGAAGAGGCCCACGGCAGAAGGAGGGAGTTAGCATTCAAAGAGGGAAGCTGTGTATATATAAACTTTTGAGACTCCCTAGATC
>NW_006947221.1:806-7550 GCF_000164805.1 Carlito syrichta | reverse complement strand
GCTGGGACAGCAGGTCCGGATCTGGGCTCACAAGTGGGCTCTCACTGACATTCCCTCTTCTCTTGCTCTGTCTCACATCACACAAGGTTACCTGCACACATATACAGACATTTCACACACAACCTCATGCCATCCTGTCACCCAGCAGCAGCTCCTTTACCACACCTTGGACTGTGGGAGTGATCACCTATTGGGTAGCCACTCTCAAGAGAATAAGCCCAGGGAAGAGGTCAAGTTAGTCCATTGAAATTAGGTTTATACTATTTTAATCTGTGATTTCAGAGTCCCAAGTACTCAGAGTGTGATGTAGAGGAAGACAATTTTCCCTCTGTTATCACAATCTCTCTGCAGGAATAACTGAAGTTGAGACACATGAGGGAAACTTTCATTTCTACGACACTGGGAAAAGGACACTCTTGCTGAGGTATCAATGTTATCTTATTAATTATTATTAGTATTATTATTGTGATTTTTGATAGCCCAATAAGTATTAGATTGGAGACTTGGAAACAAGAATTTCAGTAAGTGTTCAAAGGGTCCCTTTACAGTCAAGCAAATTGGTGATGACTTCCTCCCCTTGTGACACTCAGATTTGCCTCCAGCCTCATGTTCCCTTTCTCCATGACTTCTCTGAAACTCAGATCCTTCTCTAGGTAAATTAGTCTTGGTCTTCATCCTACTTTGAAGATAATTGATCCTCAGGTGCTTAGGCTGTCCAGAGTTATTTTTATCCTAATTCAGATTACATGGCCAGGAACATTTTGTTTTATTTTAGTAAGAAACAGAATTTTTATTTATTTATTTATTTATTTTATTTTATTTTTTGAGTTGGAGTCTCACTCTGTCACCCAGACTGGAGTGCAGTGGCCACTCCCGGCCACCACAGCCTTGACCTGCTGGGCTCCAGTGATCATTCTGCCTCAGCCTTCCAAGTAGCTGGAATTACAGGCATGCGCTATCATGCCCTGCTGATTTTTTTTTTTTTTTGATTTATTGTAGAGATGAGGTCTCGCTGCCCAGGCAGGTCTCGAACCCACAGGCTCAGGCAATTCACTCACCTCAGCCTCCCAAAGGTGCGGGATTACAGGCTGAGCCACCAAGCCCGGCTCTATTTTTTTTAATACATAGAGGTGGTTCCCCCATCAGAACATTCATGCTGAAGACTGAGAAAAATAAGTCCACATTGCAACAAAGAGTTTTACTATGAAGTTTCAAAAACCAAGAACAAGATGTTTTCCATTTAGGGTAGATATAAGACCTAAGACCAGTGTTATGGGATATGATTTGGTTTTGGTCACACAAATTTGAAAAAACACAGTGTCATCTGTCTGCATCTAAAGTAAATTTTTGGTTTTTATAAACTTAAGTGTAATGGTTCACAGTCATTACAAAAGGCTTTATAACAGGGGTCTTCAAACCCGAGATCACAGCCCTTTGCAAGTTTGTGGCCTTAGAAACTGGGTCACACAGCAGGAGGTGATTGGTGGTGAGTGAGTGACTCTTCCTCTGTACTTACAGCTATTCCCTATCACTTATATTGCCACCTAAGCTCCATCTTCTGTCAGATTAGTGGAGGCATTAGATTCTCATAGAAGCAGGGACCCTATTGAGAACTGCACAGGTGAAGGATCTAGGTTGTGTGTTCTTGATAAGAATTTATTTGTTTATTTTTTATTTTTTTAATTTTTGAGTTGGAGTCTCATTCCATTGCCCAAGCTGAGGGCAGTGGCATGTTCATAGTCACCCAGCATTGACTGGCTGTGCTCTGTTAATCCTTCTGCCTCAGCTTTCCAAGAAACCCAAACTATATGCGAGTGCTACCATGACCAGCTAACTTTTGATTAATTGTAGAGATGAGGTCTCACAAGTTGACTGGGTTTGTCCTAAACCTGCTGACTCAGGCAACCCACTCACCTCAGCAGTCCCAAAGTGCTGGGATTACAGGTTGAGACGTGGAGTCTGGTCTTGATGAGAATTTAATGCTTAATGATCTAAGGTGGAGCTGAGGTGATGATGCTGATGTTGGGGAGCAGCTGGGAATATAGCTTAACATATGCAATGGGGTTTGACTATACAGAGATTGCTTACAGACTCATATAAAAACCCTTTTATTAAGTTTTAAGTGAGTCAGGCTTCAATTGTATAACCTCATTTGGTACCAGATTTTAAGTCATAATCTGCCACTTATTTTAGCCTGTTGCATGGCCTGCCCATTATTTTATTTACCACTTCTGTCCATGCCTCTTTTTATATGGTGAGTGGTAGAATCATTTCACTAAATAATACAATGCAATAATAATAAAAATAAAGTGCATAGTAAATGTTATGCACTTGAATCATCCTGAAACCAGACTCCTGCCCAGCAGTTCATGGAAAAATTGTCTTCCACAAAACTGGTCCCTGATGCCAGTTGGAGACTCTTGCTTTAGAATACTTTGGGCATCGCTTAAGTATAACATTTCTTTGATTTATTTTAAATTTTGCACTTATAGAAAGGTTTCAAATATTGTACAATATACGACTTTATTTTCGTAAACCATATAAAGTAAGTTGATGACCTCATAACTCCTCTAGCTCACAATTAAAAATGTATTTTCTTCAAATAAGACATTTTCATGCATAAACCAAATGCAGCTATGGAATCTGTTGATCAGTATCCATATATTGCTTCATCAAGCCTCAGTGTTTTTCAAGTTCTGAAAACTGTACCAATAGGTTCTTTTGTAATAAATCATTCTAGTGTTGTCTTTAGTGGCCTCTGTCTCTTTGGTTTCCTTCTATCTGGAACAGTTCTTCAAACTTTCCGTGAATTTACTAATCTTGTTCCTCTTGAAGAATATGCACTAGTTATTTGTAGACTGTCTCAATTTAGATTCATTTGATTTCTCTTCACAGTTAAACTCTGCTAATGCCTTTTTTGGCAGGCAGGAACATTCAGAAGTGATACTGTGTCCTCACTGCATCCAAGTGGGTAGTGAATGGTTTTAATCTTCTCCAAAAATGATATTCAGTTTGATTCCTTGTGAAGGAATGTCTGCCAAATGCTTCCACTGTACCCTCATTGTTTTTTTATCTTTGAAGGTAATAAGAATTTGTGGAGCAGTTATTTGATTCTTCATGAATATCTCTCTCTTGATCAACACAGGGAACCATGAATTCAAAATTCCTTCAATAGTTATGCTCTTTTACCATCATATTTGGTTTATATTCTACATTCCCAGATTTGTCCAATGGGAGACACATTCATGCTAGCTACTAATGTCTGCTGTTTTTACTCCATGATTATCTGAGCACTTAATCTCTGGCACAGATTTACATTCTTTTTCCACTATTTGAGAGCAGAAACCAGCCATTTCACCAAGGATTACTAATTTTTTTTTTTTTTTTAGAAATTGTGTTTAGAAAATAAGATCTCTGCACCAAATGTGTTAATCAGGACTGATATTTCATTGCTTCTAGTTAAAACTATCCAATTTTCATCCATAGCTATATAATACCATGAATTTGCACTAATACATATGCAATCTAAATTCACAGTTTATTCTATTATCCTCTTTGTTATATATATTTGTAACTTTTCTCCAAGATTACCTTGGCTCAAATCCTCCTCAGTGCATTGATCTATTTACCAACCTTCTAGTGTAACACCAATCTCCTGCTGTCCTTGCAGATAACTTAGCTTCCATATCCCACACACCAACATTAGCCCTGATACCCCTTTTCCTCAACTATGAACATTGATGCTGCATGGGTGACCTTCTCATGTCAGAGCCTTCCTGGGCTCTGACACTTGCATCGGTGGCCTTTACCTATTTGAATATCCTGCTTCTCCTGCTTAAGCTGTGACACATTGCATTAGCACGAGGAGGATGTTCTTCAACCTGCACTCACATGTGGGGGATCCTTCTCTTGTCACTATAATTTCAACACTCCTGCTGTAATTTACTCTCCACCACACAACAGTAGTGCCCTTTTCATATATGTGAGACTCCAATGACCTGTGATATATTCTGTGTCCCCTTCTCCTTGCTGCATGATTTTCCTCCTAAACCTATTTGGATCAAATGCCTTAAACCCACTGATTAAGATCTGCTTTCTTTTAAAAACAGAAAGAGATTGTGATGGGCATATGCAGGTTGGGCAGTGAGACCGCCTGGGCAGCAAGACCTCATCTCTACAATAAATAAAAAAATCAGCCGAGCATGGTAGCGCATGCCTGTAATTCCCGCTACTCGGAAGGCTGAGGCGGAAGGATCGCCGGAGCCCAGTGGGTCAAGGCTGCAGTGGCCGGGAGCAGCCACTCCACTCCAGTCTGGGTGACAGAGTGAGACTCCAACTCAAAAAAAAAAGAAAGAAAAGAGATATCTTGTCTAATCCTTTGACATTTGGGGCAGGTTCCTTAGGTACTGTCTTGGCACACTGCAGCCCTCCCAGGAGGCCCAGGAGGGAGATGTTGTGATTGTCCCCATTTTCCAAATAAAGAGACTGAGGTGCTGGGATCTGCAGAAGCTCTCACAGGGAGTTTGGTAGAGTTTAGAAGCCATGCGGTGTCTCTAGGGCCTAGGGTCTAATTGTTGCTCCCTTTGCTGCCTGGGCCTTCTGCAGAAGGGCCTTTCTGGAAGATGCCCATGGTAGAAGGAGGGAGTTAGCATTCAAAGAGGGAAGCTATGTATATATAAGGTTTTGAGACTCCTAGATCTGAGTGTGCTGAGTGTGTGTGTCTGTGTGTGTGAGTGTGTGTGTGTGTGTGTGTGTGTGTGTGTCTGTGTGTGCATGTGTGGAGGGTAAGGAGAAGTGTGAGGATTAAGGGTAGAAGAGGAGAGAGGGCCCTGAAGGGCACCCACCTTTCCAGGAAGCTGTGTCCTGGAACTTATTCTAAGGAGTTTGTTGTTCTAGCCTGAGTCTGTCACTTTAAGTCAACTCAGTGCATAAATTACCACAGAGTAAATCAGATGCCTCCTTCTGTTAGTGGATTCTTGGCTTTCCCAAAAGAATTATTTACCAAAGAGATTACTTAAGAATTCTCTAACATAACAACAACAAAGTCAAACTGACCACTGCAGCTGCCATTGGTACCGAGCTTAAAGTTTGCAAAGCACTTTCCCGTACATTATGCCCCTTTATCCGCAACCATTCTACAAAGCACTAATCCATCCTGCCAATTTATAGAAAAGGAAATTGGAGTGCAGAACGATTAAGTGTTTACCTCAAATCATACTGTTGTTAAAGGGCAGGATAGAACTTGACCTTAGGGCTCTTGACTCTAAATTCCAGATAATCCTTTTATTCACTTATGAGATGATTTTATTTACAAAGCCAGATTCCTGCCAATCCTGAGACCCAATGAATGTCCACATTGCCTTTCAAAAACTCATCTGCAATTTTGAGCTAAGTGTCTTCTGTGATCTAGTTTCCTTCCCAGACTCCCTGGAGAGGTGGTTTGAAACTTCCTGGTTCCAGAACCAGTGTGCCTGGAGCCAAATCCCCACCCCTCCATTGACTGTGTACTCTTGGACAAGTCACTTAGCCTCTCTGAGCCTTGACTTTCTCATCTGTAACATGGGGCAAACTATTGTCCTTATTTCATGGGGTTTAGTGAGGATAAAATGAGATGATATATATTAAATGCTAAGCACCATGCTTAGAATATAAGAACTCAATAAACATTCGCTTTCATTGTGAAAGCGAACATTTATTGAGTTCTTTTTATATTCCAAGCATGGTACTTAGTATTTATTAGCTAAAATAAAGCTCAATGGCGACTCAAATCAGTCATCCAACCAGTCTTCAAGCCTAGGTTGGGGTCAATGGGGGCTGCTTCCTTGCCAAAGAAGTAGGCATTTGCACAGGAGGAATGGAATGGAAATGAGGAGGGGGAACTTGAAGTGGAAAAAGGCTACCGGATCCTGTCCTCCTTTAGGAAGTCAGGGACAGGCAGTAAGTTCACAGTAAGAATACAGGAAGTTCCTTAGGGGTGGGGGCCAAGCACAAAAATGTGGAGAAAAAGAAGGCAGGAAGAGAAAAAGGGAAAAAGCAAAAAAGAAAAAAAGGAAAACTAAAAAAACATTTAATTCAACCATCTAGTTAACAAATGAAGAAACTGCTACCTGGAAAGAGAAACATTTGTCCAAGGCCACGTGTTCGATGAGAATCTGAACTAGAACCCTGGCCACTTGCTCCTACACCAGTGTTCTCTCTTGTATCCCACAGTGTGGACTGCCCCTGTTTACCCCAGATCTCCCGGGTTTCAGTATTCCTTGGCAGAAAGTTGATTCTCCATGGGTGGCACAGCAAGGGCTCCCTTGCCTTTACCCCACCCTGCACAATGCCAAACACTGCAAGCTTTTAAAGGACAGGCAACAGAGGTGGAAAACAATGTGTTTACCCTCTCATTTAGTTACTCATTCATGCATTCACTCCCTTACCCACTTATTTATGTATTTAACACCCATTTACCAAGTACCTGTCTGCCTCAGTTACATGGAAATTGGGGTAGGAGAGGGGAAACTGAAGGTGGTACTTCCCAAGTGGGGTATCTTCTCATCACCAGATCTGTCAACCTGCTGGCAGCCACAGCAGATGAAATGTCCCTGCTCCTATGAAGGTCAATCAGTCTCTGCTGTGTGTCTCACTCCATTCACCTTTCCAAGGACTTGGCCCCCACAATTATCTTCTCTTTTCTGCTTCAACAATCTTTCCCTTTTTAATTCATCACTCCCTTCAGCCTGCAAACATGCCCTACTA
>NW_006947221.1:0-677 GCF_000164805.1 Carlito syrichta | reverse complement strand
CTCAAATTCCCACAACCTCTAACCTGCTCATTCCAATGGTCACTTCTGCATCCACAGTTCCCTTGACCTCTTATGCCTTTGGGTTTGTGATGTTCAGACTCTTGGTTTACTTTATAACTCACTTGTCTTCCTTGCTCATTCTGTTTGCTGGTTCCTTCGCTGTTAGAGCTCTAAATTATGCTGAAGAACCCGAGGCTTGGTTGGTGAGCCATCTGTGAATTTCCAGCCACATTTTCTTTCTAGTGATCTTGTCTAATCCTTTGGCATTAAATAATAGCTTTGTACATGGCTGAAGTTTATACTGTAGACAGGATTCTTTCCTGACTTCAGACATATATCATGCGCCTACTGACTTATTAAAACTAGGTATTTAGTAGGCATCTCAGTCTTATGATAGCCTAATAAAACTCCTGATTTCTACCTTCCACCTGCCACATTTCTTCCTCTCCTGGTCTTCTATATGTATACTTGCCACCATCATCCATGCAGCTTCTTAAGGCCATAACCTACAAGTGATCCTTGTTTTCTGTATTTTCTCATTCCTAGAGTCAGTTCACCAGCAAGTTTTGTTGATCATTCCACTAAAATATATATTCAGTGTCTCTTTGTTGCTCCTCCACTGTTACTTTTCTAGCTAAAGCCACTGTCATTTCTAAAAAGAACTACTGCAACTGTCC
>NW_006947220.1:0-747 GCF_000164805.1 Carlito syrichta | reverse complement strand
AGATATTCTTTTGCTTTATTACTTATATACTTTTACTTATATTACTTATATATGTTTATATTGCTTATATATACTACTTATATTACTTATATTATTTATATATTGCTTGTATATATAGCTTACATGCTTATATATTGCTTATATTACTTATTTTACTTATATTACTTATATTACGTACACGTTACTTATATACTTTTGCTTATATTACTTGTATTACTCATATTACTTAAATATTTTTGCTTATTATTGCTTGAGTTCCCTGCATTTCTATAAGGAAAGGAAAAGTGTAACTAAGTTCAGGTTTTATTTCAGTATTCTCAACTTTTAAAGGAAAACCTTAGAAAGAGGTGCAGTAAGAGATAACGTTAAGGTTAGTGGGGCAATTTCTACTAATGTACCCGATTTGTTCACACACATAACATGATTGCACTAAAACTTTTTTTGTTGTTTGTTTGTTTGTGTACCTGCGCCCTGCATACCTTGAGTGATCTGTGAAAAGGTTTCTCCTTTCAATGCTGCGGCCAAAGCCATCCCTTGCATGATAGCTGGGCTTACGTCTGCACACTGATTAACAGCCGTAGTGAGTGTGGAAACAAAGTCCTCATAACTTTCCTCGGCCTTTTGTCTTATATCGGATAAGGAAGAAGTCTGAGCAGTGTCTGCCGGTAATTTTTTCCACGCAGTGACAGCACAATGATTTATCTGAAGCAAAACATCTTTGGGTAGAGAAATTTGATTGGCCATTTG
>NW_006947219.1:0-829 GCF_000164805.1 Carlito syrichta | reverse complement strand
TTTTCCCAGCACCATTTACTGAATGGTTTCTCCTCTCCCCTAGTAGTGGGTGGTGGAGGCTTTGTCGAAGATGAGTTAGTTGAGAAATTGAGGTTTTGCTTCTGGAATTCTCAGTTTTGTTCCATTCGGTCTATATGCCTGTTTCTTGTACCAATACTAGGCTGTTTTGATTATTGTATCTTTGTAATATAGTTTAAAGTCTATGAGTGTAATACCTCCTGCTTTTTTTTTTTTTTGCCGAGTATCGTATGTTCTCACTCATAAGTGAACCTTGAATAAGTCATGTAATAATATAAGAAAAGGATTGACAGTAGCGGGAAACTGTGGGAGCAGGGGCAGGGAGGTGCTATTGACAGTAGTCAATATCTGCCAGGGGAAGGGGGGGCACACCTCATCAACAAGGGTAACTGCACAATGAATATCTGCATACCTAACCCTGAATTATACCCCCACAATTTTAAAATAAAAATTAAAAGAGAGAGAGAAAAAAAGAAAGAAAATAAGCAATGAAGGAAGGAAGGAAAGAAGGTAGAAAGAAAGAAAGGAAGGAAGGAAGGAAGGAAGGAAGGAAGGAAGGAAGGAAGGAAGGAAGGAAGGAAGAAAAAGAAAGAAAGAAAGAAAGAAAGAAAGAAAGAAAGAAAGAAAGAAAATGAAAAAGAAGGTAGAAAGAAAGAAAGAAAGAAAAAGAAAAAGGGAAGGGAAAGAGGGAGAGAGGAAGAAAGAGAGGATGGGAAGAAAGAAAGGAAGGGAATACAGAGAAAAGAAAAGAGAAAAAGAAATTGCCCCAACTACCTCAACTTTAGCAACCACTGCCCTGATCAGCCAACAG
>NW_006947218.1:0-886 GCF_000164805.1 Carlito syrichta | reverse complement strand
CCCTCTGTGGAAAACAGTGAGGTGATTCCTAAAAGATCTAAAATCTGACCTTCCATATAACCCTGCAACCCCCCTACTGGAAATACACCCAGAGGAACTCAAATCACTCTATGAAGAAGATTCCTTGCTGGGCTCGGTGGCTCAGCCTGTAATCCCGCGCCTTTGGGAGGCTGAGGTGAGTGGATTGCCTGAACCCGCGGGTTCGAGACCCGTCTGGGCAGCGAGACCTCATCGCTACAATAAATCCAAAAAAAAATCAGCCGGGCGTGGTAGCGCATGCCTGTAATTCCGGCTACTCGGAAGGCTGAGGCAGAAGGATCGCAGGAGCCCAGCAGGTCGAGGCTGCAGTGGCCGGGAGCGGCCACAGCACTCCAGTCTGGGCGAGAGAGTGAGACTCCAACTCAAAAAAAAAAAAAGAAAAAGATACCTGCACATGCATATTTATTACAGTATTCTTCACAATAACAAGACATGAAAGCAACCATGCTGCCCATCAAAAGAGGACAGGATTTAAAAATGTAGTTTATATATACGATAGAATATAGTGCAGCCATAAAGAAGGAAAACATTATGACCTTTGCAACAACTTGAATGGACTCAGAGTCTATAATACTGAGTGATCTATCACAGAAACAAAGAACTGAGTATCACATATTCTCATAAGTGGACCTTGAACAATTATCATAATACTGTAAGAAGGGGATTGGCAGTATTAGGAAACTGCCAGGGAAGGGGGGATGGAATTGGCAGTAGTGGGAAACTGCCTGGGATGGGGGGAGGTTTGGCAGAAATGGGAAACTGCCAGGGAAAAGGGGTCACATCTAATCAACAGGGTACCTGCATAATGAGCTTTGGTATGCCTAACCCTGAGTTGTTTACCACATCG
>NW_006947217.1:0-5033 GCF_000164805.1 Carlito syrichta | reverse complement strand
TCTTGATATGACTTCTTTGGTAGTATATTGCTATAAGAAGAAAATCAAAGTTGCCAGTTCCCTGGGGTGGCCATGAGTATGCCAACACACTCCAACCTGGGTGACAGAGTGAGACTCCAACTCAAGAAAAAAGTTGTCAATCATCATTTTTTGAAAATGAATTTGATTCCTATATTTTATCAATAATTACATAGAAAAATATAAATTTTTATAGATTTAACTTAAAATAATGATGCAAAAATATTTCTGAACCATGTGTATTTAGTTAAATGTAATGATATAATCAAAATAAACAACATATTTGAATCAACAGAATAACATGATCCTACAAAGTTTAAATAAATAGATCATTTTAGCATGATTGTTCCTACACAATATATTCCATGGTTAGTATAATCATATTCTTAAGCTGAAAAAGCAAAACAAATAAGTCATTTTTAACAAGCAACTTATAAAATATACAAAGAATGACACGTCTTCAGAGTATATTTCTCCATATATTCACAAGTGGGAACATACATACATCTAAAATACTACTGATTTAACCTCACAAACACCAGTTGGAAGATGAAGATGGTGCTGTGAGGACACTGTAATGTGACAGCTCCAAACATGAACTTCCCAGGAGACTGAATCTCTCAATGAAGCTGAGTAGTTGTGCCAGTGGCCAGAGGACAAGTCTCCATTAGGTGTACTCAGTTTGAATTGGTGGAGATACTTTGAGAAAGAGATTGCAAAGCATCAGTCATAGGCACAGGCACATCTTTTGTATAAACAGGAGCCAAGGCACTCCAGGATAGCCTACCAGAACCTCTTTGTCTCTCCCCACTTAGGGTGCTCATGCCCCACAGAACCTCCAGGAAGTGGCTACCATATCCTTGATGAGGCAGCCACTAAAGTTCCCTGCTGCCCTCAAAGCTGTAGCAAATCTCAACCATGTCATGAAAAAATGGGACCCAAGGGTGTCTTGACATCACCTTCTATCAGTGAAGACCTTTAGAGGACATCTTCCTGCATTTGCCTACTGACCATAACTATCACCAACCATCAGATGAATGTTAGTCACCTACAGTGTGTGAATTTTGGTTTTGAGCAAGTTCTTAGGAGTCTCAGATATGTACACCACATAATAATATTGTTGAAAAATCCTATTTGACTTTCCCTGTCACAGAATGCTCTGAGAAGTTAATCTACTCATTTTTTCTTATAATTTTATCTTGTGAACTTTCTAATGGACATTTTATTAAAATAGCATGATGTTAATGGTTCAAACATACACCTGTGCTCATTATATTCCCACATTTTTATGGATGCTAATTTCCTAAGGGAAAGACTTGTTTTTAACATTATTCTTCTTTGGTTGATACATCAAGGGTAAAACTGAGAGTACTGTTTGAGCAACTTTCTTTGTTCATATACGCATTTTGGGCTTTAATTCCAGGGATGCATATTCAGTACTTTTCTATTCAGCAAAATTTGAGATCATACTTTCTTTCAGTTCACAGTACTTTTTAATTTCCCCTTTATTTATTCATTGGCCTTTTACTCAATTGTGTGCTATTTAGTTTCAAATATTTAGCTATTTTAGATTATTTTGTTACTTCTAATATAATCCCCTTGTTCTGAGAGAATATACTTTATATTATTTGATGAATTTGATCATGATTTTAAAATTGAGATTTCTTGTAGCTTAGAATACAGTATATCTTAGGTAATACTATCATTAAAAAATTATTTTTGTGGAGAGTTCTGTAAGTGTTCATGATATCCAGATGCTTGATTGTGTTTTTCACATTATCTGTATCATCCCTGGTTCAAGTGGCAGGGCTGTTTGCAGAGAGGCTCTAGCTGTTGCAGTGCACTTTATAGCTCTAGTTCCCATTCAGGTCACCTGCTATTTGGAGTGGACCAAGTCTAGTAAACATAGATGTGAGATGTGTTGCCTCTAGAATCCAAAGGAAGCATAATAAGAGCTTTCTTCCTTTAGATAAAGACCCCCATTAAATACATTGAAATGGAATATATATTCCCACTAACCTGTTCATGGAGCACACATGAGAGATATCTTACCAGTAGAGAACAATTTTTTGTGTGAATTGCTTCCAGTTGTAGAGTGAGTGTTAAGAAATATGAACTGAACAGTAACTATAAATAAGGTAGTTCAGCTTTCAGACTTCACTGAGAATGTTACAAGGCAACCCAGAAAGAGCTTCCAAATCATTATTACATACTTTTTCTTGGCTGATGTAATTCCAGAACCAGCACTATCTTTAACAGGGTCAAAAATTGGACTGGTAATTACTGCATTTCTATTCTCTTTCTGGCCCTTTGTCACCACAATTAGGTGTGCTAGTCAAAATATGAATGATCATCTTTATCCAGTTCCCAGATCTGATTTAAAGAGTTTTTATACATTTGCCTTTTTATTGAAATTGTTAATTCTATAGAAATGTTTGATCACACATATCTCACTGTTTATCTTGGGTCACATTTTCTAAAATTTTTTTGTCATCATAAATAATTTTTGCATTTATGAACTCTGAGAGTATTTCAGAATAGAAAACTAATTATTTTATGCAATCTTGAAACTTTTGCATTAAGCTTGAAAAAAAGATGTTCTAGTTTTAGGGGAAGAATCAGAAATGTTATTGACAATCAAATATTTATTTAATCTCTTCATTAGTCAACAGACTTTCCCCTTTTTAAATACAATATTTTGATGCAATCATACTTTCTGGAAGAGATCATTAAAATACATGCTTATAAATCATTTTCACATTTCAACTATGACTTGCAGCATATCAGAATATGATCAAGCTGACTAGCTTATGTGTTTAAGAGGTTCCTATATTTCTGAAGAAGAGTATGTGAATAATTTATGAAACCTGTCTATAGATATCTAACAAATCACTGTAGTCCCTATCTAGTTCCTTGTTAAACTTGGTCATTTTGATGTGGAACTCCTTCAACAAGCTCAAAATTTATTGCATTTTATGTCATATACTGATGATCATTCAGAGTAATCAAATGGAGAATTAGGTCCTGATAATTCACAAAGAAAAAATGTAAGCATACATATGTTTCATATACAGCAGAATATTTCCTCAAGAATTTATCTTCAAGTTATTGGCAATTTGCAATTACTTAGAAAACACACTTGACTTATAGGTTCCTCTAGGATCAGAAACCTATACCTAATATGCTGTTTTGGGGGATACTCTTTTAACTGAGTGGATTAATCTGAATTCCTACTCAAGGACAGACCCCCATCTCGAATCAGAAAACTACCTGCATTTGGGCATCAGGGATCAGATCTCTGTGTTTCTAAACTTGACCCAAGCAGTGTAGATTACAGTGATGTGGCCCATATGAAGTCTACAGAACACAGTCTAGAAAATGTGTAACAGTATCATACCCGCCACTTCACAAACCCCTACCTCCAGATGTATACTCAGACAGGGTCACTAGCAACACAATCTCCCAAGTAATATGGATTAAACACTAACTTGTAGTTTTATGGGTGTGAACTAGCAGCACCTGGCGCTAGAGACAAAAATACAGTGAAACATCCCAGTATAAATCCTTCTTTTCATTGAGTTAACTTCGCTTGACATTAGAGGCACACAGAAGCCTGCTTGCCACCTACACTCAAGTAGAGGTTAGTCCCACACTCTTATAGACTAGTATTATTAGCGTCCATAGTAAAAGGAACACTTTCTGCTGCTGGTCAGTTTTGTTTGTCCATGCTACAGAACAGTTTCTTAACAAACAGAAATTAGTCTTTCAAAATTATAAATATTGTGCTTTATTTACTAGATAGTACAGAAAAAATTCCAAAAACTTATTCTGAACAAAAAATAATTTTAAATATTTAATATTTTCTGTGTACTTCAGCACAAAGGATTATAAGATTAAACAACCAATCAGACTGGAGGCTCTTAAAGGTTGTGTGTTAATTTTAAATAAAATAATAATGTACTCTGAAGTCCCAGCATATTAAAATAATATTTTGTAAAGTAACACTTTTCAAAATTGATTCATAATAAGAAACAAAACCCAACTGTTTCCCCACTGTTATTAATTTTCCTGCCACCCATGTTTCCATGTTAGATAGTGGGCATTTTAGCTTCCTAGGATTGGCTTGATAAGTCCCACAAAAATGGTAAAAGTTAAAATAAAAAAGATTTATTTTCTCAGTTCTGGAGACATGAAGTTTGAAATCAAGGTGTCATTTAGGCCATGCACTCTCTGAAATTTTGGGAAAGGCTCTTCCCCTGCCTCTTCCAGCTTATTTTGGCCCCAGGCATTCTTTGTCAATAAACATAAATCTCCAATCTCTGCCTGACTGTTATTGTAGTCAACTTTTCCCTGTGTGTTTTCATCTTATATCCTTTCTCTTCTTTTTTATTTTTTATTTTTATTTTTTATTTTTATTTTTTGAGTCCGTCACCCAGACTGGAGTGCAGTGGCCGCTCCCAGCCACCACAGCCTCGACCTGCTGGGCTCCAGCAATTCTTCTGCCTCAGTTTTCCAAGTAGCTGGAACTACAGACGCGTGCTACCACGCTGGGCTAATTTTTTGATTTATTATAGAGATGAGGTCTCGCCAAGTTGCCCATGTGGGTTTTGAATCTGCAGACTCAGGCAATCCACTCACCTCAGCCTCTCAAAGTGTGGGATTACAGGTTGAGCCACCGAGCACGGCCTCCTTTCTCTTCTTATCTGGTCGACAGCTAAATTCCATTGTCACAATCCACTCCAATGCACCTATTCTTAACTAGTTGTATCCTCAACCATTCTATTTCTGAATAATGCTACATCCTAAGGTACTGGGAGTTAGGTCTTAAACACACTTTTGGGAAAGATTAATTTGAACATGTTTGCTGTTACAATCCAGAGCACAAACCATATCAGCTCTTGGTCCGGGAGTCTGGGTGGCCCTGGATAATTCCCCAGCTGGCACAGGTCCTGTGGTTCTCAATACCCATTCTGGAAGAACTTCAATTATAGGAAGTGTGTGGCTGGCAGATCAAA
>NW_006947216.1:0-750 GCF_000164805.1 Carlito syrichta | reverse complement strand
TCGTGCAATCACATATTTTGTACACATTTCAAAGGGAATGTTTGTCTGATTTTTCTGAGTGTTTGAGTTTCTTGTAGATCCTAGATGTTATGCCTTTCTGCAGATACATATCTAGAGAATCGTTTTCCCCATTCTGTTGGCTGTACCCCTGCTCTTCTGCTGGTTTCTTTTGTTTTGCAGAAGTATATTAATTTGATGAGATCCCACTTGTCGAACTTCCTTTTTAAGGAATGTGTATTTTGGGGCACTGAAGAGGAATTATTTTCCGGTTCCAGTTTCCCTAATGGTGTCTCCTGCGTTTTCTAAAATTATTATAATTTTGTGTTTTACTTTTACGTCTTTGATCCATTTAGAGTTAATGTGTATGGTGATAGATTGGGGTCCTGTTTCAATCTTGTGCATGCTCTCAGCCTTTTTCCAGCACCTTTTCCTGAATATGTTCTCCATTAATCAGTGTGCTTGGAGGTTTTTTCAAAGATGAGATGGTTGAGAATTTGAGGATTACATTCTCTGTCCTGATCTATTGGCCTGTGGGCCTCTTCATGTACCAATACCATGCTATGCTGATTACTCTAAACATATAGTGAGATGGTTGAGAATTTGAGGATTACATTCTCTGTCCTGATCTATTGGCCTGTGGGCCTCTTCATGTACCAATACCATGCTATGCTGATTACTCTAAACATATAGTGAGATGGTTGAGAATTTGAGGATTACATTCTCTGTCCTGATCTATTGGCCTGTGGGCCT
>NW_006947215.1:0-862 GCF_000164805.1 Carlito syrichta | reverse complement strand
GGACCCAGGCAGTGGATTACACTATATTTCATTCTGAAATCTTTCATGGACTGACTCAGCAGGTCACATGTAGCTGGGAGATGACTTACAACATAATACAGTGACTAAAGCCTGTTTTCCTCTACCTCTACTTCTAGCCTCTTCTGTTCTCTCCCACTCTCAGATTCGCAATGGCGCCATTTCCTGGTGTTCTGACCTAAAAGTCAGGGACTTAGTCTCTCCTCACTGCCATGTACTTCTTGTAACTGGTTATAATTCCTTGCAGAAAAACAAAAGATTATGCATGACCACAACTGTCTCTATGGCATGTAGTTAATAGAGGGTTAATAAAAGGTCTCTTTCACTCTATGGGGGCATAGAGCAAAAGCCTGTAGGGGGCAGGGGAGCTACCTCTGAAACTCCATGGGGAGGGGTATCAGACTCTTCTTTGTAGGAAGACTGGAGTACAATATCTCACAAAATTGTGTCACATGAACAGAAAGGGAATGTTCTATTTCTATGTAAGTACTTAAAAGACAAAAGTACCACGTTTTTAAACCCCGTCCTCTTTTGATGGGCAGCACAGTTGGTACCATGTTCTTGCTGTTGTGAACAGTGTTGTGATAAACATATGTTTGCAGGTATCTTTTTTGTAGAGTGATTTGAGTTCTTCCGGGTATATTCCCAGTAGGGGATTGCAGGGTCATATGGATATTAAAAAATGGAATATTATGCAGTCGTAAAGAAGAACAAATTCATGAACTTTGCAGCAACCTGGATGAACTTAGTCTATAATACTGAGTGATCTTTCACAGAAACAGAGAACTGAGTATCACATGTTCTCACTCATAAGTGGAACTTGAACAACTATGTAATACTAGAA
>NW_006947214.1:0-778 GCF_000164805.1 Carlito syrichta | reverse complement strand
ACCATCAGCTTAACCATACGCAGAAATTACACAATCCTGTCAGAAGTGTTAGGGCTAAGTATGCTGAAATCTAAGCTAACAAAAAGATAATTATTAGTTTTAAAAAATTGTGTGGAAAGGTAATTACATTAGAAAGGTCAGACATAGACAAGCATATCATCATGTTACAGTGCTTATATTAATTTTGATTTTACAAAAAACCTTCCATAAAAATGTATTTGGACAATGAAGAGGAAGATTATGTGTCTGTGTTTGTGAGGAGGTTAAGAGAGCAAGATTTTCCTCCTTAGTAGGGTGCCATTGATAATGTCTAAAATAAGTAAATATTATGTGTAAGACTATTATTTAAATATGAAACAGTAGATATCGAGTAAAATGCCACTATATTTAAGTGTGATTTTATGTAGATCAGAGTTGGCAAACATTTTTCTGTGAAAAGACAGATAGTAATTATTTTAAGTACCGTGGGTCAGACAATCCTTGTTGAAAATAATTACTTCTGGTATTATTGCATGAAAGCCACTTTAGATAATACAAAAATGAATGATCATGGCTGCATTTCCATAAAACTTTATTTACAAAAACATATGATGGTTTGTATTTATTCCCAGAGGTGGAGTTTGCTGAACCCAGGTTCTTGATAGGGT
Source organism: Carlito syrichta (assembly GCF_000164805.1). Taxonomy (NCBI): domain Eukaryota; kingdom Metazoa; phylum Chordata; class Mammalia; order Primates; family Tarsiidae; genus Carlito; species Carlito syrichta. The sequence goes on along the minus strand of NW_006947214.1, from coordinate 131 downwards.
TATAAGATGTGGGAAACAGGGCTGACACCTACTACTGTTTTATTAACCTCAAAAACTGCCTGACTTTTCACAAAATTTCTATATATTTATTAAATAAAAAATAAAATCTAAATTTAGCTTTAGGCCAGGCA
>NW_006947213.1:0-786 GCF_000164805.1 Carlito syrichta | reverse complement strand
GAGAAATAAGGATCAAGTTTCAGTTCTGCGTGTGGCTAACCAACTTTCCTAACTGTTTCCTATTTGTTGAGTAGGGCATCCTTTCCTTTAATGTATGTCTTTGTTTGCTTTGTCAAAAATCAGTTGATTGTAGGTATTTGGTTTTATTTCTGGATTCTTTATTCTGTTCCATTGGTCTATGTGTCTGCCCTGCTATTAGTACATGCTGTTTTGATTTTGATTGTAGTATAATTTATATGTGTGAAATGTGTTGCATCCAGCTTTGTTCTTTCTGTTGAGTCTTATTTTGGCTATCCAGGCTCTTCTTGGGTTCCATATAAATTATGGATTTTTTTTCTAATTCTGTAAAAAATGATGTTAGTAGTTTGTAAGAGATTGCATTGAATCTGTAGATTGCTTTAGATAGTCTGATCATTTTAACTACATTGATTCATAAGAATGGGAAGTTCTTCCATTTGTTTGTGTCGTCTACAATTTCTTTCTTCAGTATTTTGTAGCTCTTTCAGAGATGTTTTACGTTCATCATTAAATATATTACTAGGTATTTAAATTTTTTGACCACTATTGTAAATAGTGTAGAATTCCTGATTTGATTCTCACCTTGATCTTAGTTGGTGCACGTCAGTGTGATTTGTTGCTTTTGTAACCTGAGATTTTACTGAATTTATTTCTCAAGTCCAAGAGTACTTTGGAGGAGTCTTTATGATTGTCCAGGTAGAAGATCACATCATCAGTAAAAAGAAATAGTTTGATTTCTTCTTTATAACTTGTATTCTTTTTTTGTGT
>NW_006947212.1:0-738 GCF_000164805.1 Carlito syrichta | reverse complement strand
CAAAAAATACTTTATTGCTAAAAAATAAATGCTAACAATCATCTGAACTTCAGTGAGTTCTAACATTGATGCCGATGGCTGCTGGCTGATCAGGGCAATGGTTGCTAAAGTTGAGGTAGTTGGGGCCATTTCTTTTTCTCTTTTCTTTTCTCTGTATTCCCTTCCTCTCTTTCTTCCCATCCTCTCTTTCTTCTTCTCTCCCTCTTTCCCTTCCCTTTCTTTCTTTTTCTTTCTTTCTTTCTTTTCTTTCTTTCTTTCTTTCTACCTTCTTTTTTGTTTTCTTTCTTTCTTTCTTTCTTCCTTCCTTCCTTCCTTCCTTTCTTTCTTTCTTTCTTTCTTTCTTTCTTTCTTTCTTTCTTTCTTTCTTTCTTTCTTTCTTTCTACCTTCCTTCCTTCCTTCCTTCATTGCTTGTTTTCTTTCTTTTTTTCTCTCTCTTTTAATTTTTATTTTAAAAATGTGGGGGTACAATTCAGGGTTAGGTATGCAGATATTCATTGTGCAGGTACCCTTGTTGATGAGGTGTGCCCCCCCTTCCCCTGGCAGATATTGACTACTGTCAATAGCACCTCCCTGCCCCTGCTCCCACAGTTTCCCGCTACTGTCAATCCTTTTCTTATATTATTACATGACTTATTCAAGGTTCACTTATGAGTGAGAACATACGATACTCGGCAAAAAAAAAAAAAAAAAAGCAGGAGATATTACACTCATAGACTTTAAACTATATTACAAAGATA
>NW_006947211.1:0-842 GCF_000164805.1 Carlito syrichta | reverse complement strand
TTTTGTCATTCTCGTTTTCTTCCCATATTTCGTGGTTTATTATGTATAATTTAGCTACGATTACTTTATAAGTATTTTACACTTTTTTAGTGCTACTAATAATAAGATTGTTTTGCTAATTTCATTTTCATATTGTTCATTGTGTATAAAAAACACATCTGATTTTGTATGTTTTTTAAGTATCTTGTAACTTTCCTGAATTTATTTATTTATTTATTTTTTAATCTTTTTTTTTTTTTTGAGTTGGAGTCTCACTCTGTCGCCCAGACTGGAGTGCAGTGGCCGTTTCTGGCCACCGCAGCCTCTACCTGCTGGGTTTCCGGCGATCCTTCCGCCCCAGTCTTCTAAGCAGCCGGAATTACAGGCATGCGCTACCACGCCTGGCTGATTTTTTTATTTATTGTAGCAATGAGGTCTCACAGCCCAGGCGGGTCTCTAACCGCGGGCTCAGGCAATCCACTCACCTCAGCCTCCCAAAGGCACGGGATTACAGGCTGAGCCACCGAGCCTGGCTATTTTTTAATTCTAACAATTTTGAGGTGTAATCTCTTAGTATATATATGTTATATAACAAATTGTGTCAGTCTGTATATATATATATATATATATACTGTCACCTTCAATGCACTCTCCTTCAATGTACTCCCCTTGGGAAGCTATGCCAGTGTCTATTCCACCCATCAAAGCAATTTTGGAAATCTTTTTCTCAAATGGCGATCAGAACTGACCTCATTATTTGTTGACACTGACAATTAAGTTTGCAAACTTTCCACTGTGCACTTGCATTGGCAGAACTTACAAATGACTGTATTGCAACACTCTTCCTACCCTGATGATCTGGA
>NW_006947210.1:0-1349 GCF_000164805.1 Carlito syrichta | reverse complement strand
TAAAAACTATTTGAAATGTTTTAGTACTTCATTTTAAGTTCTCCAATGAAATTTTTGCTATGTTTCTTTGTGTTACAATTTAGTGATTGCTCTGGACATTAATATAAATACATATATGAGGGGATACAATAACTGGAATTTATTTATAAAAAATAATCTATTTTTACATGTTTAAACTTTAGTCACCTTCAAAGTCGTCTCCATTTGATCCAATATACCTACTAAGATACATTTTCTACTCCTCAATTATTTAACTTGTTGATATTTATGCCTTTCAGTTCTTATGCCTGTTTTTTGATTCATCTCTTCCACATCAGTAAAACATTTTCCTTTAAGGACTTTTCTCATTCAGGGAGGCAAAAAAAAAAAAAAAATCCCACAGGCAGAGATTGGGTGAGTGTGAGGGACCATTGTGGGCACCCCATTTTTGGTCAAAAATTTCTGAGCATCAACACAGTTTGTGTAGGTATGTTGTCATAGTGGAAGAACCAGTCACCTGTTTGACACTACTTGGGATGTTTCTTCCACAAAGTATGACACAACCTTCTAAAAATTTTTAGATAAAAGCATTGGTTTACCATTTTATTTAGAAGAGCAAATTCTGAGTGCACACTACAAGGGCCTCCCACTTTCAGAAGATGATTATGGTTTTTGAAAGGTGTCCTATCATACATGCATATATACAGAAATAGATATATAAATGTTACTCTGTGTAAATCTAGATATCTTTATCTATCTATAACCAGATAGATAGAAAAGATACATGCATCTTTTCACAGCCTTTTGGGAGGCAATGCTATTTTATCTTTTCAAATTAAGCTCCAAAGGCTATTTCAATTTTATATTATAGATGTCTGGAGTGCAGTGGCCACTCCCAGCCACCGCAGCCTCCGCCTGCTGGGCTCTGGCGATCCTTCCTCCTCAGCCTTCCGAGTAGCCGGAATTACAGGCATGCGCTACCATACCCGGCTGATTTTTTGATTTATTGTAGAGACGAGGTCTCGCTGCCCAGGCGGGTCTCGAACCCGCGGCTCAGGCAATCCACTCACTTCAGCCTCTCAAAGGCGCGGGATTACAGGCTGAGCCACCGAGCCCAGCTGTCTGGTATATTTTATCTCTATACAATGTATCTCCCTCACAAGGAAGCTTTGTAATTTTGCTTTTTACAGTCATATATATTTTTTAAAACTTAAGAAAAATAATCCAGTATGTGTTCCTCAAGATACTATCCATTTCTATTGCTCTTCCTTCTTTGCTAACATACTAAATTTCTCTCTGGCATAATTTTCTTATAGCCTCAAAAACTTTCCTTGACACTTCTTCCTTTTAAGAGCAGTGTCTTCTGTCTT
>NW_006947209.1:0-4210 GCF_000164805.1 Carlito syrichta | reverse complement strand
TTTAAGACTAGCCTGGGCTTATAGAAAACCCATGTCTATATATTTAAAAAAATAAAATCATGAAGGAAAATAAAATAAAATGAAATTATTAGCCAGAATTAGTGGTTCCTGCCTGGCATTCCACCACTTTGGGAGACTGAGGGAGAAGGATTGTTTGAGGCCAGGAGATTGAGACTAGCCTGGGCCTCATTAAAAAACCCTATCTCTAGAAAATGAAAAAATAAAGTGGTAAAGTAAAATAAAATAAAATAATTAGCCAGATTTAGTGGTTCCTGCATTACATCCCAGCAGTATGGGAGATGGAGGTGACAGGATTGCTTGAGGCCAAGAGTTTGAGACTTGCCTGGGACTCTTAGCAAAACCCTGTATCTAAAATATAAAAAACAATATAGCAAAGTAAATAAAATAAAATAAATTAAATAATTAGCCAGAATTAGTGGTTTCTGCCTGACTGCCCAACATTTTGCAGGCAAAGACACGAGAATCGCTTGAGCCCAGCAAAACCCTGTATCTAAAATATAAAAAACAATATAGCAAAGTAAATAAAATAAAATAAATTAAATAATTAGCCAGAATTAGTGGTTTCTGCCTGACTGCCCAACATTTTGCAGGCAAAGACACGAGAATCGCTTGAGCCCAGGAGTTTGAGACTAGCCTGGGTCTCATAGCAATAACTTATCGCTACAAAATAAAAATATAAAAATAGTTAAGCAACCTTAAATAAAATAAAATAATTGGGGAGACTTAGTGGTTTCTGCATGGCACCTCAGTAATTTTGGAGTCTGAGGTGGGAGGATAATTAGGGATAATTAAGATAATAGTAAAGGAAAGTAAAGTAAAATAAAATAATTAGCCAGACTTCATAGTTATTGCCTGGTAATCTCTGCACTTTGGGAGACCATGGCGGGAAGATCGCTTGACACCAGGAGTTTGAGACTAGCCTAGGCGTCATAGCAAAATCCTGTCTCTAAAAAATGAAAAAATAAAATATTAAGGTAAAATAAAACAAAATATAATAAAATAAAATGAGATAAATAAAATAATTTGCCAAACTTAGTGGTTTCTTCCTCTATTCCCAGCACTTTGCTGAGGCCAAGGCAGGAGGATCGCTTGAGGCCAGGAGTTGAGAGTAGCCAGGACCTCATAGCAAAATGCTGCCTCTACAAATTAAAAAAAAAATTGAAGTAAAATAAAATAAAATAAAATAAAGTAAAATAAAATAATTATCCAGACTTAGCAGTTCCTGCCTGGCATCCCAGTACATTGGGAGGCAGAGTGGGGGGATAGCTTGAGGGAAGATTTGAGACTAGCCTGAACCTCATGGCAACACCCATTCTCTAAAAAATAAAAAAAGATAGAGTGAAATAAAATAAAACAAATTAAAATAAAGTGAAATGAATGATAATAAAATAAAATAATTAACCAGACTTAGTGCTTCCTACTGGTCATCCCAGGACTTTTGGAGGATTAGGTGTGAGGATTCCTTATAGCCAGGAGTTTGAGACTCGACTGGGCCTCATAGGAAAACCCTGACTCAACAAAATAAAAAAAATAGTAAATAAAATAAAATAAAATAATATAAAATTATCAGCCAGGATTAGTGGTTCCTGCCTGGCATCCCACCACGTTGGGAGACCAAGGCAGGAGGATTGCTTGAGGACAGAAGATTGAGACTAGCCTGAGCATCATAGAAAAACAGTGTCTCTACAAAATAAAGAAAGCAAAGTAAAATAAAATAAATTAAATAAATAATCAGATTTAGTCTTCCTGCCTGACATCCCAGCACTTCGGTAAGGTGAGACAGGAGGATTACTTGAGGCCAGGAGTTTGAGACTAGCCTGGGTCTCATAGCAAAACCCTGTATCTAAAAAGTAGAAAAATAAAATAATAATGTAAAATAAAATAATATAAAATAATAGCCAGACCTAATGGTTCCTGCGTGGCATCCCAACATTATGGGAGGCCGAGGTGAGAGGATTGCTTGAGGTCAAGAGTTTGAGATTACCTGGCCTCATAGCAAAACCCTGTATCTAAAAAATTTTAAACAGTATAGCAGAGTAAAATAAGATAAATAAAATGAAATATAATAAAATAAATAGCTAGACTTACTGGTTTCTGTCTGTCTTCTCAGAATTTTGGGAGGCTAAGACAGGAGGATTACTTGAGGTCAGGAGATAGAGACTAGCTTTGGGCTCATAGAATAACCTGTCTCTACCAAAAAAAAAAAAATTAAATAGTGAAGTAAAAAATAATTAAATAAAATACAAAAATTAGACAGAATTACTGGTTCAAGCATGTCATCCCAGTACTTTGGGACACCAAGGCAGGAGGATTATTGAGGCAATGAATTTAATAATAGCCTTGGCCTCATAGCAAAACCCTGTTGCTAGTAAAATAAAATGAAATAAAATAAATTAAAGTAAAATAAAAGAAAATAAAGTAAAGTAAAATAAAAAAATAAAATTTAAAAAATAAACTAAAATAAACTAAAATAATAACCCAATGTCAGTGATTTCTTCCTGTAACTCCAGCACATTTGGAGACTGACACAAGAGGATTGCTTGAGACAGGAGATTGAGACTAGCCTGGGCTTCATAGAAAACACATCTATATAAAATTTAAAAATAATATTGTAAAGTGAAATAAAATAAAATAAAATGATATAAAATTATTTGCCAGAATTAGTGGTTCCTGTCTGACATTCCACCACTTTGGGAGACTGAGGCAGGAGGATTGCTTGAGGCCAGGAGATTGAGACTACCTGGACCTCATAAGAAAACTCTGAATCTACAAAATAAAGAAAAAAACAGTAAAGCAAAATAAAGTAAAATAAAATAAAACAAAATAAATAAATAGGCAGAGTTAGTGGTTCCTGCCTGGCATCCCATCACTTCAGTAAGGTGAGGCAGAAGGATTACTTGAGGCCAGGAATTTGAGACTAGCTTGAGTCTCATAGCAAAACCCTGTATCTAAAATATAGAAAAATAAAATAATCATGCAAAATAAAATGAAATAAAATAATATAAAATAATAAGCAGACATAGTGGTTTCTGCATGGCATCCCAGAATTATGGGAGACCGAGACAGGAGAATCTCTTGAGGCCATGATTTTGATAATAGCCTTGGTCTCAGAGCAAAACCCTGTCTCTACGAAAGAAAAATAAAATATAGTAAAGTAAAATAAAATAAAATAATTAGCCATATTTCATGATTCCTGCCTGTTATGCCAGAACTTCGGAACACAGAATTGTGAGGAATGCTGAGGCCAGGAGTTTAAGACTAGCTTGGGCCTCATAGCAAAACCTTGATTCTAAAAAAATGAAAAAAATAAAATATCAAAATAAAATAAAATAAAGTAAAATAAAATAAAAAAAATAATTGACCAGACTCTGTGATTCCTGCCTAGCATCCAAGCACTTTGGGAGGCCTAGGCAAAAGGATTACTTGAAGGCAAATGTTGAGATGAGCCTGTGCCTCATAGCAAAACCCTGTATCTAAAGAATAACAAAAATAGTAAAATAAAATGAAATGAAATGAAATAAAATATAATAAAATAAAATAATTAGCCAGAATTAGTTGATTCTCCCTGACTTTCCAGCATTTTTGAAGTCTGATGCAGGAAGATTGCTTAAGACCAGGAGTTTGAGGCTAGCCTGGGTCTCATAGCAAAACCCTGTCTCTACAAAATAAAAAATAAAATAGCAAAGAAAAATAAAATAAAGTAAAATAATTGGCCAGACTTAATGGTTTCTGCCAGGCATACCAGCATTTTGGGAGCCTGATGCAGGAATATCACTTGAAACCAGGAGTTTGAAGCTGGACTGGACCACATAGCAAAACTCTATCTCTTCAAAATAAAAAACTAAAATAGTAAAATAAAATAAAATAAAAGCCAGATTTAATGGTATTGCCTGGAATCCCAGCACTTTGAGATGCCATCGTGGGATTATCACTTGAGGTGTTTGAGACTACCCTTGGTCTCATAGCAAAAGTCAGGTTCTACAAAATAAAAAGTAAAATAGCAAAGTAAAATTAATTGAAATAAAATAAATTAAAATAAGATAAAAGAAGAAATTAGCCAGACTTAATGGTTTCTGCCTGTATTCTCAACACTTTGGGAGGCCAAGGTGTGAGCATCACTTGAGACCAGGAGTTTGAGACTAGACTGGACCTCGTAGTAAAACCCTGTCTCTACATATAAAAAAATATA
>NW_006947208.1:0-1078 GCF_000164805.1 Carlito syrichta | reverse complement strand
ATGCACTCAGGCTCCCAGTGGAAGCTATCTTAGTATAATGAAGTAGAGAGAAGAAAGCACTTAAAAACATCAGTATGGAAGCAGGTTGTGCCATGTTACTTTAATACTATTTAAAGAATGTTAGGGCCGGTCATAGTAGCTGATGCCTGTAATCCCAGCACTTTGGGAGGCTGAGGTGGGAGAATTGCTTGAGTCCAGGAATTTGAGATCAGCCTGGGCAACATAGCAAGGCCTCGTCTCTACCAAAATTCTAAAAGTGGGAAGGGGCCACCAGTGGGCAAATGGCTCACGCCTGTAGTGCCAGCTAAAGAGGAAGTTGAGACGGGAGGATCACCTGAACCCAGGAGGTTGAGGCTGTTGTGTGGTGAGCCGTGGTTATGCCACTGAACTCTGGCCTGGCTGATAGAGTGAGACCCCAGCTCAAAAATAAAATAAAATAACTGAAATTGAAAAATAAAGGTTAAAAGATTTTAATACTATCTCATCATAATAAATGTTTGGAGGTTAAAAATTTTAATACTATCTCATCATAATAAATGTTTGGATGTTAAAAAGGAACATGTTTAAAATAGTTCTAGTTGTATACAATTAAACTGACAAAATGTTACAAGAGAAATGCCAGTTATATAACAGAATTGTAAATGCTCGTTAAGATAATTAACAATTGTTTATTTTTAAAATGCTACATTTCAAGCATCCTGAAAAATACAAAGGTGGCCATGAAGGGCTTAAAGTCACCACCTAGCATGATGAAACTCAAATTCAAATATTGAATTTAAATTTGCTTCACTTAAAAAAAATAAAACAATGCATATCTTCCTGCAGCCCCATCTCAATCCTGAACTTCCCTCCCCAGGGAAAATATGATATTGATCTTTGCCTGTGTCATTCCTTGGAGAATTTTGTTTACATTCTGATGTATCCATAAACGTTCTATCTTTTACATAACATTCTATATTGCATGTTGATATTTGCTGTACATGTATCATATATCTATCTAAATCTGCAACTTTATTTTTTGGGGCTTTCTATGTTTATCAATATTGATACAAGTAACTCTTGTTTATTCTAACATCTG
>NW_006947207.1:0-359 GCF_000164805.1 Carlito syrichta | reverse complement strand
CCCAGGGCTCTCCATATCCCTGGCTGCCTCTGGCATGACCTAGCACTAGTGATGGTCAGAGGGCTCAGTCACCTCTACCAGCCTTGAGGACCCCAAAGCCTTGCCTGCAAAGACACAGCCCTTGTGACCTGCCTGGCTGGGATAGAGAAGTGCCTGACCCCAGAGACTCTCAACAGAGGCTGAAGGCCATCCCTCCTGGCTAACAGAGGGAGGGAAGGCTGAAAGATGAAACACTACCCCCCACCCACTCACCCCTCAAAGGGAGGGAAAGAGGAGGGATTGACACTGCTACAGCAAAGGAGGGGAAACTTCTAGAACCTCTTTCCTCCCCAACAAGACCAGAGTTGAGAAGTGGCAGT
>NW_006947206.1:0-2123 GCF_000164805.1 Carlito syrichta | reverse complement strand
AAGAGAAACTTTTCCTTAAGGATTGCACATCTGTAACATTCAATCAAAATTAACAAGTAGAAAATACAGAGTCCATCAATAAAATGTACACAAATTATAAGGATAAAAAAGTTGTACTAAATTAGGATACCGTTTTATTTTCTAAAATTTGTAAGAGTTAGTATGCATTCTGCCTTCTGAATAGGGCTTACGTACACTGAATGTCAACTTTCAGTAATCTAAGAATGATATAGATCTGGAATCTCAAAAACTTTCAATTTAAGCAGAATAAAACATACAGAATTTCTGTGAGAAACACTGTAGTTGTCAATTTTGAAGGCAGAATTACATCATGAATTCCACCGCATTAAAAGGAAAAGGAGTTATCATTGGAATATTATACAATTCTTAAAAAATCAATCCCTGCATGATTAACATTTCTAGGCCCAACCCTGAATTGTAACCATTTTAAAAATTAAAAAATAAAATTAAAAAATAGAACAAAGTCAATTGCATGTTTCACAGTTTTCATTTATTTATTTGTTTATTTTAATTTTTAAAAAATGTGGGGTACAATTCAGAGTAAGATATACAAACATTGATTATGCAGGGTTCCTGGGTGATGAGGTATGCCCCTCCCTTCCTTAGCTGTATCCCTCCACTGCCAACATTGTTGGTACCATGTTGTTTTGCAATTGTTATTAGAACTGCAAAAAACATATTGGTGTAGGTATCTTTTTCGTAAAATGGTTTGAGTTCCTCCAGGTATGTTCTCTACAGGAGAATTACTGAGTCACATATTATGTCAATATCCTGTCCCTTTACAAACCACCACACTGGTTTCCAAAGTGTTCTACTTTACAGTCCACATTCATTCTAGAAGCATTTATTTCCTCACAAAACCTGACCTGCATCTTTGAATGTTTGTTTTATTAATGATCCCAGTCTTACATGGGGTATGTGGTATGTCAAATAGTTTTCATTTGTATTTCTTTGTTGATGAGTGAGGTTGAGAAGTTTTCATGTGTCTGCTGGCTGCCTGTATCTATTCTTATGAAAAATATCTAGTATTTTGCACACTTTTCAAAGGGAATGTTTGTCTGATTTTTCTGAGTGTTTGAGTTTCTTGTAAATCCTAGATGTTATGCCTTTTTACAGATATATAGGTGGAGAATCGTTTTCCCATTCTGTTGGCTATATCCCTGCTCTTCTGATGGTTTGTTTTCTTTTGCAGAAGTATAGTAATTTGATGAGATACCACTTGTCTAACTTACTTCTTAAGGCATGGGTATTTAGAGCTCTGAAGAGGAATTAGTTTCCGGTTCCAGTTTCCCTAATGGTGTCTCCTGCGTTTTTTAAGATTATTATAATTTGGTGTTTTACATTTAGGTTTTTGATTCATTTATAACTAAGGTGTATAGTGATAGATGAGGTCCTGTTTCTATGTGTTGCATGTGTCAGCCTTTTCCAAGCACATTACTGAATATGTTCTCTATTAACCCGTGGGTCTTCAAAGTTTTTTCAAAGATGAGTTGGTTGAGAATTGAGGGTGTCATTCTCTCTCTTGATCCATTGTCCTATGGACCTATTCTTGAACCAGTACCAGGCTGTGTTGATTATTGCAAATATATAGTACAGTTTGAAGTCTGGAAGTGTAATAGCTCCTTCTTTGTTTATTTTGATAAGATTCTTTGGCTATTCAGGATTGTTTGTGGTTTCGTATGGATTTTTTATTGTAATTTCCAGGTCTGAGAAGAATGATGCCAGCTTTAAGGTTATTTATTGAATCTGTAGTTTAACTAAAAGGCTAATTTTTGCACTATAAGAGGTAAGTAAAATCAGGGAAACAAGCATATCAAAATGTCATTGATGACATCAGCCTGAGAACTTTGACATCATAATGGGAGTGACCTTGACGACTGAACAATCCTTTGACTTCAAGCACTTGTGTACAGTGCTCTGCTAAATGCGGTAGACACGGTGGATTTCATTCCCAAGAAGTGAAGATAATCATGTGCTTACATTGTGAACACATCCAAAAATTTCTCCAGAAGTAAGTGACCACTCAAGAATCCTCTAAACGCGGTAGTCTTTTTTTTTTATAGCACTTTTTATTGAGAGGACTGAGAAACTCACAAACTGGG
>NW_006947205.1:0-862 GCF_000164805.1 Carlito syrichta | reverse complement strand
TTTGCTTCTGGAATCTCAGTTTTGTTCCATTGGTCTATATGCCTGTCTTGTACCAATACTAGGCTGTTTGATTATTGTATCTTTGTAATATAGTTTAAAGTCTATGAGTGTAATATCTCCTGCTTTTTTTTTTTTTTTTTGCCGAGTATCGTATGTTCTCACTCATAAGTGAACCTTGAATAAGTCATGTAATAATATAAGAAAAGGATTGACAGTAGCGGGAAACTGTGGGAGCAGGGGCAGGGAGGTGCTATTGACAGTAGTCAATATCTGCCAGGGGAAGGGGGGGCACACCTCATCAACAAGGGTACCTGCACAATGAATATCTGCATACCTAACCCTGAATTGTACCCCCACATTTTTAAAATAAAAATTAAAAGAGAGAGAAAAAAAGAAAGAAAACAAGCAATGAAGGAAGGAAGGAAGGAAGGTAGAAAGAAAGAAAGAAAGAAAGAAAGAAAGAAAGAAAGAAAGAAAGGAAGGAAGGAAGAAAGAAAGAAAGAAAACAAAAAAGAAGGTAGAAAGAAAGAAAGAAAGAAAAGAAAGAAAGAAAGAAAAAGAAAGAAAGGGAAGGGAAAGAGGGAGAGAAGAAGAAAGAGAGGATGGGAAGAAAGAGAGGAAGGGAATACAGAGAAAAGAAAAGAGAAAAAGAAATGGCCCCAACTACCTCAACTTTAGCAACCATTGCCCTGATCAACCAGCAGCCATCGGCATCAATGTTAGAACTCACTGAAAGTTCAGATGATTGTTAGCATTTATTTTTAGCAATAAAGTATTTTTTGATTAAAGGTATGTAAACTTATTGAACATGCTGATACTGTATTATAAAGTAGATTCCATGATATTACATTAGACTACATTA
>NW_006947204.1:0-597 GCF_000164805.1 Carlito syrichta | reverse complement strand
GGCAAGGTCTGGTGTCATGTGATGGGGCATGTGTGGTCTGAGTGGGGTTGGGGGGAGCCACGTGCCTTCTCAGCTTCTCTGACTTTTGGCACTCAAGTATTGGTGCTCAGTCTTCATTCTTCAGACCCTGTGGGCCTGGCTCACTGTGGTTCCCCTAGCACCTGCAGCTGTCCTGGCCCTCTCCCCAACCCCCCAGACCCTGACTACTCAGGAATCCTGTGGCAAGTCCACTTGCTGGACAGGCTCGTAATCAGAATGGGACCTGAAGAGCCAGCGGTGTCACCCCTGCAGATGGCGTGGCTGTGGGGAGGCCTCCCATGAAGGCGAGAACTGTATTTCCGGTTCCCTTATGTACAGGTATTCAACCTACAGCAGCACCATTTTATGAAAAACTCAAGAAGATGGAATGCTAATATATCCTGTATTCATTTGTTTCAAAAACAAAAGCATTTTTACTTCTATTTTCCTTACTTCTTCCTAAACTTCAAAGGAACTATGGGATGACATTCACTGTAAATAAAAAACAGCTGAGTGAACCTGCAGTTTACAAGTGAGGCAAATGTATTAATCATCTTGTTTGGATTTAATTACTCTGCT
>NW_006947203.1:0-714 GCF_000164805.1 Carlito syrichta | reverse complement strand
GACTTACAAAATTGACAACTAAAATGGTAAAGTAAAATAAAATAAAGTAAAATTAAAAAATAAAAGAATGAAATAAAATAAAATAAATTAAGATAATATAAGAAAAGTTTAGATAAGATTGGATAAAACAAAATAAAATAATAGCCAGACTTAGTGGTTGCTGCCTGGAATCCCAGTACTTTGGGAGGCTGAAGTGGGAGGATCGCTTGAGACCAGGGATTTGAAAGTAGCCTAAGTGTCATAGCAAAACCCTCTCTCTACAACATTAAAAATAAAATAAAATAAAAAAACACAAAATAAAATAAAATTATTAGCCAGACTTAGTAGTTCATTCCTGGCATCCCAGCATTTTGTGAGGCCAAGGCATGAGCATTGCTTGAGGCCAGGATTTTGAGACTAACCTTGGCCTCATAGCAAAAACCTGTCTCTACAAAATAAATATAAAATATTAAATAAAATGGCATAAAATAAAATAATTAGCCAGACTTAGTGGCTCCTGCCTGACATTCCAGATATTTGGAAGGTCAAGGCAGAAGGACCACATGAGACCAGGAGTTTCAGACTAACCTGGGCCATATTATTAAAACCCTGCCTCTACAAAATAAAAATATGAAATTGTAAAGTAAAACAAAACAAAATAAAATAAAAATCAGTCAGACTTAGTGGTTCTGGCCTTTCCTCTCAGCACTTGGGGAGTTTGAGGCGGGATAATTG
>NW_006947202.1:0-751 GCF_000164805.1 Carlito syrichta | reverse complement strand
TCAAGAATAGGTCCATAGGACAATGGATAGAGAGAGAATGAAACCCTCAAATCTCAACCCAACTCATCTTTGAAAAAACTTTTCAAGACCCACGGGTTAATAGAGAACATATTCAGTAAATGGTGCTTGGAAAAGGCTGACAACATGCAACACATAGAAACAGGACCTCATCTATCACTATACACCTTAGTTATAAATGAATCAAAAATCTAAATGTAAAACACCAAATTATAATAATCTTAAAAAACGCAGGAGACACCATTAAGGAAACTGGAACCGGAAACTAATTCCTCTTCAGAGCTCTAAATACCCATGCCTTAAGAAGTAAGTTAGGCAAGTGGTATCTCATCAAATTACTATACTTCTGCAAAAGAAAACAAACCATCAAAAGAGCAGGGATATAGCCAACAGAATGGGAAAACGATTCTCCACCTATATATCTGTAAAAAGGCATAACGTCTAGGATTTACAAGAAACTCAAACACTCAGAAAAATCAGACAAACATTCCCTTTGAAAAGTGTACAAAATACTAGATATTTTTCATAAGAATAGATACAGGCAGCCAGCAGACACATGAAAACTTCTCAACCTCACTCATCAACAAAGAAATACAAATGAAACTTATTTGACATACCACATACCCCATGTAAGACTGGGATCATTAATAAAACAAACAATCAAAGATGCAGGTCAGGTTTTGTGAGGAAATAAATGCTTCTAGAATGAATGTGAACTGCAAAGTAGAAAGCG
>NW_006947201.1:0-730 GCF_000164805.1 Carlito syrichta | reverse complement strand
AGTCACATATTATGTCATATCCTGTCCCTTTACAAACCACCACACTGTTTTCCAAAGCGTTCTACTTGCAGTTCACATTCATTCTAGAAGCATTTATTTCCTCACAATACCTGACCTGCATCTTTGATTGTTTGTTTTATTAATGATCCCAGTCTTACATGGGGTATGTGGTATGTCAAATAGGTTTCATTAGTATTTCTTTGTTGATGAGTGAGGTTGAGAAGTTTTCATGTGTCTGCTGGCTGCCTGTATCTATTCTTCTGAAAAATATCTAGTATTTTACACACTTTTCAAAGGGAATGTTTGTCTGATTTTTCTGAGTGTTTGAGTTTCTTGTAAATCCTAGATGTTATGCCTTTTTACAGATATATAGGTGGAGAATCGTTTTCCCATTCTGTTGGCTATATCCCTGCTCTTCTGATGGTTTGTTTTCTTTTGCAGAAGTATAGTAATTTGATGAGCTACCACTTGTCTAACTTACTTCTTAAGGCATGGGTATTTAGAGCTCTGAAGAGGAATTAGTTTTCGGTTCCAGTTTCCCTAATGGTGTCTCCTGCGTTTTTTAAGATTATTATAATTTGGTGTTTTACATTTAGATTTTTGATTCATTTATAACTAAGGTGTATAGTGATAGATGAGGTCCTGTTTCTATGTGTTGCATGTTGTCAGCCTTTTCCAAGCACCATTTACTGATTATGTTCTCTATTAACCCGTGGGTCTTGAAAGTTTT
>NW_006947200.1:3639-4403 GCF_000164805.1 Carlito syrichta | reverse complement strand
CTTGAATGCTTGCAATTTATTATTGTTTATTATTATTATTATTTAAGGAGAATATTAAAACAGACAAGTAACTAATAAAGCTAACTCGGTTTAAATGCCAAAAAAAAATTGTGTCATGGGATGCAGTTTTGAAGGCACTGCTATCATTGGAAAACATGATTCTCCTGAATTAAGAGGGCATGGTTTTAATAACTATTCTGTTATGCTCCAGTCTTTACAAACTTCAAATGTCGACATTCACCCTGGAGGATCTCTTTGAAATGCAGATTTTGATTTAGTGGGTCTGATTCAGTGGACCCAGGCCATGTACAAAGGATCAGAAATGAGACTATTTCTGACTTTTTAATATCTAACAATTTCCCAGGTGATGTCCAAGCTGCTGATCTGCAAACCACATATTTAATAACAAGGTTCTAGTAGATAATGTAATAAGAAAATTCATTATTAATGAAATGTTTTAAGATAAAGTGCCAACTGTGTTTTCCCTATGACAATGGCTATGAAGATTTTCCCTATTAATCCTTTTTACTTAAGAGAATAATTGCTTCAATAAACAACCTTGAAACATCCAACTCTTTAGTTAGTCTGAATTTAATCACTATGTAAAATGTGGCTCATGTAATAATTAAGAAATGATAATGTCCTGGCAGATGAGGCAAATTATGTTTGTTACATTTTTTTCCTTAAAAGTTCCCTTTTCTATGACTCAAATCACTTGTGGTTTCCAAGGTATATGTCATTGAAGGCATAGTCTGTGAGTAATG
>NW_006947200.1:0-2107 GCF_000164805.1 Carlito syrichta | reverse complement strand
CAATGGAGCAGAAGGAATGAACGGGTTCATGGTGGAAAGCTGCACCCCCACTGTCATGTGGGGCCGGGGTGGCTTGCTGTTGATTTAAAGGAGTGCTGTTTTTATGAAATTTAGATAGGCATTTTCTAGCCCAATGAAAGTCTTTTTGGCATTTGAGATATAAGGTTTTTGGTCGAGTAGCCCCAGTAAATGGCAATAGTGTGCGTCCATACATTGCTTGCCGGACAATCTTTGTTAATGTGTCCGACTTGACCACAGTTAAAACAAGACTGTAATGAGATATTCTTTTGCTTTATTACTTATATACTTTTACTTATATTACTTATATATTGTTTATATTGCTTATATATGCTACTTATATTACTTATATTATTTATATATTGCTTATATATAGCTTACATGCTTATATATTGCTTATATTACTTATATTACATACACATTACTTATATACTTTTGCTTATATTACTTGTATTACTCATATTACTTATATATTTTTGCTTATTATTGCTTGAGTTCCCTGCATTTCTATAAGAAAAGGAAAAGTGTAACTAAGTTCAGGCTTTATTTCAGTATTCTCAACTTTTAAAGGAAAACCTTAGAAAGAGGTGTAGTAAGAGACAACGTTAAGGTTAGCAGGGCAATTTCTACTAATGTACCCGATTTGTCCACACACATAACATGATTGCACTAAAACTTTTTTTGTTGTTTGTTTGTTTACCTGCGCCCTGCATACCTTGAGTGATCTGTGAAAAGGTTTCTCCCTTCAATGCTGCGGCCAAAGCCATCCCTTGCATGATAGCTGGGCTTACGTCTGCACACTGATTAACAGCCATAGTGAGTGTGGAAACAAAGTCCTCATAACTTTCCTCGGCCTTTTGTCTTATATCGGATAAGGAAGAAGTCTGAGCAGTGTCTGCCGGTAATTTTTTCCACGCAGTGACAGCACAATGATTTATCTGAAGCAAAACATCTTTGGGTAGAGAAATTTGATTGGCCATTTGGGTATACATACCAGTCCTGGAGAGCATATCATGAGAAATAATGAATGACCCAGCAGGTCGATTTAAATTCTGGTCCATTTGAATTTTAACTTGATCCTCATACTCAGTTCTCCACAGCAAATAAGCACCTCCGGACAAACAGCTTTTGGTTAATTGCTGCCAATCTGTGAGAGTCATCCATTGAGAGGCAAATTGATCTAAAATAGTAATTGTATAAGGTGCAAGAGGACCATACTTTGAGCTTGCCTCTCATAACTCTTACCAATTTATATGGCAAGGGTTCCCAATGAACTCAATCCACTCCATCAGCACCGGGATAAAATTGTATTGGGAAACAAGCTGTAAAACTAAAATCTTCTTTTTCTGCTTCAGCTCTACTGCCTGCATACCAAGAGAAAAGACAGGAGTCGCAGGGGCATTCCCGGCATTGTTAGGCAAATTTTTCAGTTTTAAGACTTTAGCATTGAAGGGAGCAACCTGTGGGAGGGAAGGCACAGGGTTAGGAGGACTGATATGATACCTAGCAGTTTTTGCCTTGGGTTCAGCTTCATCTTGTGGAGATAATTTATTATTGTCATAATCTGGGGGAATCGAGGCTGTTGTGAAGAGAAAAGTTCCCTCATCATCATTATCGTTAGTGGCCTTTTGGGAATGAAATTTCTTATAATAATGCTGTGGATTTAAGGCATCTTTAATTAACATTGTTCTTGCACAAAATGTAGAAAACAAGCTAGATTAGAAGAATAAACATTAGTTCCATGCTTAGAAAGAGTATTCATTAGAATGCTGATGAACATTTTCCGTTCTTTAGAATCGCTCTGGCCCATGATTAGATCACGGCTCTGGCATCAAAAAACCAATCCTTACCCTTCTCACTTTGCCTGTCTTTACAGAGGGGCCTGCAGCACCCTGGGTAAGATCCTAGCCACCCTGAAACGAGAAAAAAGCTTATTTTTCTAGGGCCCCACGTTGGGCGCCATTTTGCGGGGGGCCAGCCCCTGCAAGTTTTGGGGAGTCCCTTGGAAGATGTGGTGGCGTTGGTGAAGTTGTAGGGATAGATATTAAAAGAAAGAAAGATGGAAGGATAGATATAAAGAGGAAGAAAG
>NW_006947199.1:0-2887 GCF_000164805.1 Carlito syrichta | reverse complement strand
ACCTTTTTATTTTGTTTATTGATTTTGTCTATTACTTTTTTTTTTCCATTTTGAGGTGCCAGTGTTTTGCCATGAGGCCCAGGCTACTCTCAAACTCCTGATCTCAAATGATCCTCGCACCTTTGCCCCGCAATGTGCTGGGAAGCCAGGCAGGAAACATTGTCTAGCTAATTATTTTATTTTATTCATCTTATTTTATTTTTCTTTACTGTATATATATATATATTTTTTTTTTGGTATAGTCTCACACTCCTGGCTTGAGCAATACTCCCTCCTCAGCTACCCAAAATGTTGTGATGACAGTGAGTAACCAGTAAGTCTTGGCTCATTATTTTATTTTATAGCATTGTATTTTACTTTGCTTTACTATTATTAATTTATTTAGTCGAGATAGTGTTTTGCTATGATGCATGCCTATTATCAAACTCCTGACCTCAATCGATCCTTCCAATTTGGCCTCTCATGTGTCTGCGATGCCAGTCATGAACCTCTAACTGGCTCATTGCATTTAATATTACAATTTTATTTTACTTTATTTTATTACATTTTATTTTACTATTGTGTATTTTTATTTTGTAGAGACAGGGTTTTGCTATGAGCCCCAGGCTAGTCTCAATCACCTGGACTCAACTGATCCTCCCACCTTGGCATTTCAAAGTTCTCACTGACAGGCCACAACCACTAAGTCTGGCTATGTTATTTAATTTATTTTATTTTGCTGTATTGTATTGAATTGCGTTGTATTACAATGAATTTCATTGTAATTTACTACACTTCATTTTTTTTATTTTGTTGAGAGAGTGTTTTGCTATGAGGCCCAGGCAAATCTCAAACTACTGGGCTCAAGTGATCCGCCGGCCTCGGCCTCCTACACAGTTGGAATACCAGGCAGGAATCACTATGTCTGATTCAATTTACTTGAAATTTTATTTTATATTATTTTATTTCATTTTATTTTTACTTCCCTTTACTATTTTTTTTTATTTTGTAGGGAGAGTCTTTTGCTGTGAGTCCCAGGCTAGTCTCGAACTCCTGGACTCAAGCAAACCTCTCTCTTTGGCCTCCCAAAGTGATGAGATGAGAGTTAGGAACCACTGAGTCTGGCTTATTATTATACTTTTATTTTATTTTATGTGTTTATTTATTTTTATTTTATGTTATTTTTGTTTACTTTATTTTACAATTTAAGTTTTTTATTTTATAGTGACAGGGTTTTGCCATGATCCCCTGGTTAATCTTACCCTCCTGGCCTGAACTGATCCTCCCCCTTAGCCTCCCAAAATGCTTGGATGACTGTGAGGAACCACTAAGTTATTCTAATTATTTTATGTCATGTCATGTCATGTCTTTTCATTTTATATTATTTTATTTCATTTTACTTTATCATTATATGTTTTAATTTTGTAGAGACAGGGTTTTTCTATGAGGCCCAGACTAGTCTCAAGCTCCTGGTCTCCAGAGATCCTCCCACTTTGGCCTCCCAAAATGCTGGGTTGCCAGGCAGGAACCACTAAATCTGGCTAATTATTTTATTTTACTTTATTGATTTTATTTCATTTTATTTTATCTTACTTTACCATTTTATTTTTAAATTTTGTATAGAAGGGTTTGTTATGAGCCAGAGGGTAGTTTCAAAATCCTGGCATCAAGTGATCCTCATACCTCAGCATTGTAATGTGCTGGGATACCAGGCAGGAATCATTAAGTCTGCCTAATGATTTTTTTTTTTTTTTGAGTTGGAGTCTCACTCTGTCACCCAGACTGGAGTGCAGTGGCCACTCCTGGCCACTGCAGCCTCGACCTGCTGAGCTCCGGCGATCCTTCCACCTCAGCCTTCTGAGTAGCTGGAATTACAGGTGTGCGCTACCACACCTGGCTAATTTTTTGATTTATTGTAGAGATGAGATCTCGCCTGCCCTGGTGGGTCTCAAACCCGTGGGCTCAGGCAATCCACTCACCTCAGCCTCCCAAAGGTGTGGGATTACAGGCTGAGCCACCGAGCCTGGCTAAGTCTGGCTAATGATTTTATTTATCTTATTTCATTTTATATTTCCTTGCAATTTTATTGTTATTTTGTAGAGATTGTGTATTGCTATGAGGCAAAATAATTTTATTTTATTGAATTTTATTCTTTTATATTTTGTTTTGTTTTACAGTATTTTACTTTGCTTTACTATTTTTCCTTTTTTTAATTTTGTAGGAACAGTGTTTTGCTTGAGGTCAGGCTACTCTAAGACACCTGGCCTCAAGAATTACTTTTGCCGCAGCTTCTCAAAGTCCTGGTATGCCATGGAGGAAACACCAAGTCTGGCTAATTTTTATTTTATTTTAATTTATTTTATGTTATTTTATTTATCTTTACTTTACAACTTTATTTTTTTATTTTGTAGTAACAGAGTATTTCCATGAGCTACAGGCTAGTCTCACACTCCTGGCCTGAGCAATACACTCTCCTTGGCCTCCCAAAATGCTGTGATAACAGTGAGGAAATACTAAGTCTGGCACATTAGTTTATTTTATAGCATTGTATTTTACTTTGCTTTACTATTACTTATTTTATTTAGTAGAGATAGTGTTTTTCTATGCTGCCTGGCTAGTATCGAATTCCTGGCCTCAAGTGATCCTCCCAATTTGGCCTCTCATGTGTCTGTGATGCCTGTCATAAGCCTCTAACTCTGGTTCATTTTATTTAATATTATTATTTTATTTTATTTTATTAAATTTTATTTTACAATTGTATATTTTTATTTTGCAGAGACAGGATTTTGCTATAAGACCCAGGCTAATCTCAATCATCTGACCTCAACTGATCCTCCCACCCTGACTTTTCAAACTTCTGGTATGCCAGGCCAGAACCATAAGTCTGGCTATGTTATTTAATTCATTT
>NW_006947198.1:0-664 GCF_000164805.1 Carlito syrichta | reverse complement strand
TTTGATCCAGAGGAATAAATTCTGAGCATACTATAAGGGACCCACCCTTCAAAAAATAATTCTGTTTTTCTCCCTCACCCCCAACAAAATGTGTATTTGCTTCAAATTTCTCTTCTATCCCTCTAGCAGCCTTTCTAGTGTCTTGCCTGTTAAATGGCATGGATATCAGGGATAATTAAGACTTCTATTCCCTCTAGGACTCTGAAGATGACACATTTAAAAATTACTGTGTTTTTATTTGCTTTGGACTCTTTCTGTATTCTTTTTCATCATTCTGTCGTGTGTGTGTGTGTGTGTGTTTGTGTGTGTGTGTGCATTTTATATATATATATATATATATATATATATATATATATATAGATAGACAATACAGGAATTCATATGGAAACATAAACAACCACAAATAGCCAATCCTAAGGGGGAAAAAAGTGGGAGGTATCACATTCCCAGACTTTAAACTTTATTATAAAGCTACAATAATCAAAACAGGCTGATATTTGTACAAGAACAGGTATATAGACCAATGGAACAGAATTGAGATTCCAGAAGCAAAACCTCAATTCCTCAATCAACTCATCTTTGACAAAACCTCCAACAACCCTGGGGAGAAGAGAACCTATTCAGTTTTGGTGCTGGGAAAATTGGCTGACCACATGCAGAAGAT
>NW_006947197.1:0-753 GCF_000164805.1 Carlito syrichta | reverse complement strand
AAAACTCTGTAGTTCCCTATATGCCTTCATGACCTAAGATCATTTACAAAATGGGAGCCCATGAAAGTTGCTGAACAGTATTACTACCAAGTGTCTTGTATTCTGACAATTCTTGCTAATAACACATGAGAGTACAAACATTTCTCATTTCTGGTCACCCCAGAAAAGAGCCAGTCCACAGCCTGCATATACAGATGGTAGTAGAGTGGGAACTCTTCTCTCCTCCACAGCTAAATCTACAGAAGCTTCTTAGCTGGAAAGTCTTAATATAAGGGAGGGTCTTTGAAGAATTCTGGGAGTAAGTCCCACATGCCTGACTGGCAGGCAAGACCTGCTCTGTTATGTCTTGGGAAAATTTCAGCACAGAGGAGGGATGTCCAGGAGCTGTGTGTAAAGGGTGTGTGTGTGTGTGTGTATTTGAAGTAGTGGAGCAGAGAAGAAAATTTAGATGTTCGGAGCATCAGTTTCAACCCTAAGACACAGGCCCAGTCTAGGAGCTGTGTGTAAAGGGTGTGTGTGTGTGTGTGTGTGTGTGTGTGTGTGTATTTGAAGTAGTGGAGCAGAGAAGAAAATTTAGATGTTCAGAGCATCAGTTTCAACCCTAAGACACAGGCCCAGAACAAGTATGCAGAGAACTAGAAGCTATAAATGAGATACTCTTCCTTGGATGCCTTTCTTTCCCAAATAAGTGGCAGACTAATGAATAAAAACCTAGGGGTAAGAAAAGGAGGAAAAGTACACCAAAAAAAAAAA
>NW_006947196.1:0-701 GCF_000164805.1 Carlito syrichta | reverse complement strand
CACTCAAGGTATGCAGGGCACAGGTAAACAAACAAACAAACAACAAAAAAATGTTTTAGTGCAATCATGTTATGTGTGTGGACAAATCGGGTACATTAGTAGAAATTGCCCCGCTAACCTTAACGTTATCTCTTACTGCACCTCTTTCTAAGGTTTTCCTTTAAAAGTTGAGAATACTGAAATAAAGCCTGAACTTAGTTACACTTTTCCTTTTCTTATAGAAATGCAGGGAACTCAAGCAATAATAAGCAAAAATATATAAGTAATATGAGTAATACAAGTAATATAAGCAAAAATATATAAGTAACGTGTACGTAATATAAGTAATATAAGTAAAATAAGTAATATAAGCAATATAAGCAATATATAAGCATGTAAGCTATATATATAAGCAATATATAAATAATATAAGTAATATAAGTAGTATATATAAGCAATATAAACAATATATAAGTAATATAAGTAAAAGTATATAAGTAATAAAGCAAAAGAATATCTCATTACAGTCTTGCTTTAACTGTGGTCAAGTCGGGCACATTAACAAAGATTGTCCGGCGAGCAAGGTATGGACGGCTTACACGGCACACTATTGCCATTTACTGGGGCTACTCGACCAAAAACCTTGTGTCTCAAATGCCAAAAAGACTTTCATTGGGGTAGAAAATGCTTTAGTTTCATAAAAACGGCACTCCTTTAAATCA
>NW_006947195.1:0-542 GCF_000164805.1 Carlito syrichta | reverse complement strand
TAGAATATATATATTCTAAATCATAAATCATTCAAGATTGTTTAGAAGGAGGAATTTTAAAGACAGAAAACTTTGGTAGCACTGAGATTCTTGATTTTGCTTAATGCCTTTAAAAAATTTTAGAGCCGGGCTCGGTGGTTCAGCCTATAATCCCGCACCTTTGGGAGGCCGAGGTGAGTGGATTGCCTGAGCCCGTGGGTTCGAGACCTGTCTGGGCAGTGAGACCTCATTTTTACAATAAATCAAAAAGTCAGCTGGGTATGGTAGTACATGTGCGTAATTCCGGATACTTGGAAGGGTGAGGTGGAAGGATCATTGGAGCCCAGCAGGTCAAGGCTGCGGTGGCCGGGAGCGGCCACTCCACTCCAGTCTGGGCGACAGAGTGAGACTCTAACTCAAAAAAAAAAAAAAAATTTTTTTTAAAACAAATCATGCCAGATATGTTTGTCCTATTTAAACTATCTTTTTTTTTTTTTTTTTTTTTTTTTTACCAGAAGCTCATTTACACAGCAGCTTAGGGTAGTGCAGACCTTCAACATATA
>NW_006947194.1:0-1388 GCF_000164805.1 Carlito syrichta | reverse complement strand
AAATCCAGAATCACATCATCTATATCAGTTCCAGGTGGGGATGAGGTCCTCAGATATAGTTCTTAACTGTACCCCTTGAATATAGTTCTTCTCTATGTGTAGACCCTGTAAAACTAAAGGAGACAAAGTAATTCTGTTCTATCACACACCCCAACTTCCAAAGGGTGGGGATAGGCAGAATAATATAATTGCTTATACAGATTCCTATTAAAAGGAGATTAAATGGAAGGCATGAAATAGTCACTGATCCATAGAAATTCTGAAATCTAGCTCGCTGCATTTTGGTAGTTCTTTATTCACTTCTTATAATTTGAAAATAATTCTTGGCCAGGCTAGTATCTACACGCCCAGCACTTTGGGAGGCTGAGGTGAGAGGATTGCCTGAGCCCACGGACTTGAGACCAGCCTAGGGAATTTGGGGAGACTTCATCTCTATAAATCAAAAAAATTAGCCGCTTTCTCCAGCCGACCGCCGCCATCATGGGTCGCATGCACGCTCCCGGGAAGGGCCTGTCCCAGTCGGCGCTACCCTACCGCCGCAGCGTCCCCACTTGGCTGAAGTTGACGTCTGACGACGTGAAGGAGCAGATTTACAAACTGGCCAAGAAGGGCCTGACTCCCTCACAGATCGGTGTGATCCTGAGGGACTCCCATGGTGTGGCACAAGTACGCTTTGTGACAGGCAATAAAATCTTGAGAATCCTTAAGTCGAAAGGGCTTGCTCCTGATCTTCCTGAGGATCTCTACCATTTAATTAAGAAAGCAGTTGCTGTCCGAAAGCACCTCGAGAGGAACAGAAAGGATAAGGATGCTAAATTCCGCCTGATTCTGATAGAGAGTCGAATTCACCGATTGGCTCGATATTACAAGACCAAGCGAGTCCTTCCTCCCAACTGGAAATATGAGTCGTCCACAGCCTCTGCCCTGGTTGCATAAATTTGTCTATGTACTCAAGCAATAAAATGATTGTTTAACTAAAAAAAAAAAAAAAAAAAAAAAAATTAGCCATGCATGGTGGCACGTGCCTGTAGTTCCAGCTACTTGGAAGGCTGAGGCAGAAGGATCACCTGAGCCCAGCAGGTTGAGGCTGTGGTGGCTGAGAACGTTCCACTGCCCTCCAGCCTGGATGACAGAGTGAGACTTCCAACTCAAAAAAAAAAAAAAAAGAATTCTCTATGGCTGGGTACTCTGCCCTCTTGATTCTACCCTCTGAGTAATCATTACTTTTTCAGAAAAGGTAGTACCTATTCACAGCTAAGCAGCCCTGTGAGCCTGCTTTCTGTCAGTAGAATTCTGGGAGTTCAAAGGTCTCTCCTTATTCAATAATATCTCTGTTCTTCTCAGTCAAGCTGGTGATATTTCTGTACTTGTAACTCTTTTAAGAACTT
>NW_006947193.1:2770-3674 GCF_000164805.1 Carlito syrichta | reverse complement strand
ACATGCCTACAGTCAGGAACCCGAATAGGTGAAGTAAACTTTGGGCATAAGGGTATGGGAAGTGGTGGCTGTTAGTAAAGGGAATGGACCAAGGAAGGGCAGAATGCTCCATGCTAGCACAAATATGCAACTAAATGGTTTGTAAAAGAGTGGGGGAGGAGGGAGAGACAGTATGAAGACTAGCAGTTTCCAAAAGATGCAGTATATCTGCAATGTAATATCAGTGTTGAGATATAAACTTGAGAGAAATTTATTATAGAACAAGGAATTTTTAACATTCTTTTGTCCTAGCCACCCCCTAGAGAAGAGACCTATTAAGCCATGTGGAAACTTGAAATGGCTTTTCAAGTACATATAGGGGTGAGGGCGGGTGAGAGAGGACAAAGGAAGTGAAAACCTTTCTTATTTTGTTTACCCAGAATTTGCCTTGAATGCTTGCAATTTATTATTGTTTATTATTATTATTATTATTATTATTATTATTATTATTTAAGGAGAATATTAAAACAGACAAGTAACTAATAAAGCTAACTCTTGGGTTAAATGCCAAAAAAAAATTGTGCCGTGGGATGTAGTTTTGAAGGCACTGCTATCATTGGAAAACATGATTCTCCTGAATTAAGAGGGCATGGTTTCAATAACTATTCTGTTATGCTCCAGTCTTTACAAATTTCAAATGTCAACATTCACCCTGGAGGATCTCTTTGAAATGCAGATTTTGATTTAGTGGGTCTGATTTAGTGGACCCAGGCCATGTACAAAGGATCAGAAATGAGACTATTTCTGACTTTCTAATATCTAACAATTTCCCAGGTGATGTTCAAGCTGCTGATCTGCAAGCTACATATTTAATAACAAGGTTCTAGTAGATAATGTAATAGATAATTCATTATTAATGAAATGT
>NW_006947193.1:0-1078 GCF_000164805.1 Carlito syrichta | reverse complement strand
TGGAGCAGAAGGAATGAATGGGTTAATGGTGGAAGCTGCGCCCCTACTGTCATGTGGGGCCGGGGTGGCTTGCTGTTGATTTAAAGGAGTGCCGTTTTTATGAAATTTAGATAGGCAATTTCTAGTTCAATGAAAGTCTTTTTGGTTATTTGAGACATAAGGTTTTTGGTCGAGTAGCCCCAGTAAATGGCAATAGTGTGCCGTGTAAGCCGTCCATACCTTGCTCGCCAGACAATTTTTGTTAATGTGTCCAACTTGACCACAGTTAAAGCAAGACTGTAATGAGATATTCTTTTGCTTTATTACTTATATACTTTTACTTATATTACTTATATTATTTATATATTGCTTGTATATATAGCTTACATGCTTATATATTGCTTATATTACTTATTTTACTTATATTACTTTTATTACGTACACGTTACTTATATACTTTTGCTTATATTACTTATATTACTCATATTACTTATATATTTTTGCTTATTATTGTTTGAGTTCCCTGCATTTCTATAAGAAAAGGAAAAGTGTAACTAAGTTCAGGCTTTATTTCAGTATTCTCAACTTTTAAAGGGAAACCTTAGAAAGAGGTGCAGTAAGAGATAACATTAAGGTTAGCAGGGCAATTTCTACTAATGTACCCGATTTGTCCACACACATAACATGATTGCACTAAAACATTTTTTTGTTGTTTGTTTGTTTGTTTACCTGCGCCCTGCATACCTTGAGTGATCTGTGAAAAGGTTTCTCCCTTCAATGCTGCGGCCAAAGCCATCCCTTGCATGATAGCTGGGCTTACGTCTGCACACTGATTAACAGCCGTAGTGAGTGTGGAAACAACGTCCTCATAACTTTCCTCAGCCTTTTGTCTTATATCGGATAAAAAAGAAGTCTGAGCAGTGTCTGCCGGTAATTTTTTCCACGCAGTGACAGCACAATGATTTATCTGAAAGTAAAACATCTTTGGGTAGAGAAATTTGATTGGCCATTTGGGTATACATACCAGTCCCGGAGAGCATATCATGAGAAATAATGAATGACCCAGCAGGTTGATTTAAATTCTGGTCCATTTGAATTT
>NW_006947192.1:0-367 GCF_000164805.1 Carlito syrichta | reverse complement strand
CTCCTGGCCTCAATTGATCCTCCTGCCTTGGCCTCCCACAGGAATGGGATTCCAGGCAGGAAACACTAAGTCTGGCTCATTTTATTTTTTAGTTAATTTAATTTTATCTTATTTTATTTTATTTTATTATTCTATATTTTTATTTTGTAGAAACAGGGTTTTGCTATGAGTTTCAGGCTAGTCTCAAACACCGGCCCTCAAGTGATCCTCACACCTCAGCTTCCCAAAGCTCTGATATGCCAGGCAGGAACCACTAAGTCTGGATAATTATTTTATTTTGTTTTGTTTTGTTTTGCTTTACTGTTGAACTTTATTTATTTTTTTACTCTATTAATTTACTTTTTAGTGACAGGGTTGTGCCATGAGG
>NW_006947191.1:0-654 GCF_000164805.1 Carlito syrichta | reverse complement strand
TTTCTATATTAGTCCCCAAAGGATAAATATCTGTGATAGCTGAATTTGTCTGCTTGATAAGAATGTAACTCTACTGAAGATGGTTTCGATCTTTGGGGGAATTCAGTGAGTGGAAAATACACAGTTTCATTACCAGAAGAAAACGTTTGCAATGAGATGTGTCCAAGTCCCAGTTTGTTGCAGGTATGGCTACTTGTCATTCATTTACCAAAATTGAAGGAGTGCTTTCTAGTGACCCACTTGATTTGAAACTGTTTGAAGCTTTTGGATAGATTCTGCAAGAAGAAAAAACAGCACCTCATAATTGAATGATGCCCACAGTGGTTCGTCCTCCCAAAAACTGCTTCCTGAGTCTACCCCTGCAGGAAACCAAGAAATGGAGCTGTTTGAACTACATGAGAGAGGAATTTTTTGCCAGTTCCCAGTTTCTTCTGCTTTGCCAGGGTGATAGGAGATAAGAAGATGGTCTCCTACATGAAAGAAGTACCGGAGATGATTGCCAGTCTTTGTTAACCTGAAACTGTTCCTGTTGATTTCAAAAAGGTTTTGGAAGACTTCTCTAAACAGAGTTTTTGTGTGATTGCTTTTACACACCCGGCTAATTTTTTGATTTTATTGTAGAGACGAGGTCTCTCCTGCCCAGGTGGGTCTCGA
>NW_006947190.1:0-1299 GCF_000164805.1 Carlito syrichta | reverse complement strand
TTGCAGAAGCTTGTCAATTTGATGAGGTCCCACTTGTCTGTCTTATCTCTTATGGCATGAGAACTTGGAGTTTTGTTCAGGAATTGGTTGCCAGTTCCAATCTCCATAAAGGTGTCTCGCGCATTTTCTAGGTTCTTATAGTGTGAAGTTTTACGTTCAGGTCTTTGATCTATTTAGAGTTGATTTTTGTGTATGGTGATAGGTAGGGGTACTGTTTCAATCTTCTGCATGTGGTCAGCCAATTTTCCCAGCACCATTTACTGAATAGGTTCTCTTCTCCCCAGGGTTGTTGGAGGTTTTGTCAAAGATGAGTTGATTGAGGAATTGAGGTTTTGCTTCTGGAATCTCAATTCTGTTCCATTGGTCTATATACCTGTTCTTGTACAAATATCAGCCTGTTTTGATTATTGTAGCTTTATAATAAAGTTTAAAGTCTGGGAATGTGATACCTCCCACTTTTTTCCCCCTTAGGATTGGCTATTTGTGGTTGTTTATGTTTCCATATGAATTCCTGTATTGTCTATATATATATATATATATATATATATATATATATATATATATATATATATATATAAAATGCACACACACACACAAACACACACACACATGACAGAATGATGAAAAAGAATACAGAAAGAGTCCAAAGCAAATAAAAACACAGTAATTTTTAAATGTGTCATCTTCAGAGTCCTAGAGGGAATAGAAGTCTTAATTATCCCTGATATCCATGCCATTTAACAGGCAAGACACTAGAAAGGCTGCTAGAGGGATAGAAGAGAAATTTGAAGCAAATACACATTTTGTTGGGGGTGAGGGAGAAATACAGAATTATTTTTTGAAGGGTGGGCCCCTTATAGTATGCTCAGAATTTATTCCTCTGGATCAAAAGGTCAACCAAAGTTTTTACCTGCAAGTTTTGAGAAGGTTGCATCAGGGTTTGTGGAAGAAACGTCCCAAGCTGTGGCAAACTGGTGACTGGCTCTGCTACCATGATAACACACCTGCCCACTCGATGCTGAGTGTTCAGGAGTTTTTGATCAAAAGTGGCATGATCCCCATGCCCCACTCTCCCTATTCACCCAATCTCACCCTCAGGGACTGTTTTTCTATTTCCCAAGATGAAAAATGTCCTCAAAGGGAAACATTTTGCCTATGTGGAAGAAGTGAAACAAAAATGGCAGAAGCACTGAAAGGCATCAAAATAGATGAGTTCAAAAACTGTTCTGAGCAGTGGAAAAAGCATCTTGTTGGGTGTATTGCATCAAATAGAGAGGACTTTGAAGGTGACTGAAGTTA
>NW_006947189.1:0-750 GCF_000164805.1 Carlito syrichta | reverse complement strand
ACAACAAAAAAACAAAAAACCTGAAAGATGAGCACTCAGTCATTCATATACACACATAAACAGAAAAGAACAAAAGAAGAAAGAAAAAGAAAAGAGAAAAAAAAGGAGGATGCAGATCAAATCCTCACATACACAATCATATGCAAAGGAAAAATATATTTTTTAAAAAAGAAAAACTAGCCAGGCTCGGTGGCTCAGCCTGTAATCCCGTGCCTTTGGGAGGCTGAGGTGAGTGGATTGCCTGAGCCTGTGGGTTAGAGACCCGCCTGGGCATCAAGACCTCATCTCTACAATAAATCAAAAAATTAGCTGGGCGTGGTAGCTCACGCCTGTAATTCCGGCTACTTGGAAGGCTGAGGTGGAAGGATCACCGGAGCCCAGCAGGTCGAGGCTGCAGTAGCTGGGAGCGGCCACTGCACTCCAGTCTGGATGACAGAGTGAGACTCCAACTCACAAAAAAAGAAAAACTAACAAGCAGGGAAAATTTTTTTTAAAATTAAAAAAAAATTTTTTAAACCTACCCTCTTGTGGCAGGTTCTGTAATTGTTCCTCTCGTCTGCTTCTCTGCTATCTCCTTCAGAGCTTCCACCTCTTTCACTCTCTCCCCAGTGTCCAAATCAGGGAAGGAGGAGGGGAAGTGGGTGTGGGAGGGGCTGCAGTCCTCCCCTCCCAATCAGGTATGGTCAAGGGGATTTCCTCCAGTGGGGATGTGGCGGATTGTCTCTTCCCCAGGTATGTACTCACAGGGGG
>NW_006947188.1:0-482 GCF_000164805.1 Carlito syrichta | reverse complement strand
GCATGTTGTCAGGCTTTTCCCAGCACCATTTACTGTATATGTTCTCCATTACCCAATGGGCCTTGGAGGTTTTTTACATGAGCACAAGGTCAGGTGGATGAAGCGCATACCCCCACCCACCAGGTGTTTCTATAAGCATGAGGAATGACAATCCTACTCAAATCACAAGACTTTCATGTGAACACAAATCCAAGTGGATGAGGGGCGTCCTCCAACCACCAGGCGTTTTCCAAAGCATGAGGAAGGACAATCCCAAAATTATCTCACTGTTCCTTATGCTTGGGTTATGTTTCTCAAAGGCAATACAACAATTTTAACATCATAAAATCCTAATAATCAATAGCTTCTAAAACTTATGCATACCCAACACCTAATAACTGACTTAAATACTAATACCTTTCTATTCTGTGCTAATTCTACCTACACTATGGAAACTATTAATTATAACTCAAACCAGTTCTTTAAGAATGTAGCACAGTGAA
>NW_006947187.1:0-500 GCF_000164805.1 Carlito syrichta | reverse complement strand
CTTCTGGTCTGATAGTGATCCTCCCACCTTGGACTCCAAAAATGCTGGGAGGACAGGCAGGAACCACTAAGTCTGCTAATTATTTTACTTTATTTTACTTTTTTTTATTTTGTAGAGACAGGGTTTTGCTATGAGGCCTAGGCTAGTCTCAAGCCCCTGGCTTCAAGCAGTCCTCCTGCTTGGCCTCCCAAATTGCTGGGATGACAGGCAGGAACTACTAAGTTGGATAATATTTTATTTTACTTTATTTCATTTAGTTATTAATTTATTTTTTACTTTATTTTACTTTACTATTTTATTTTTTTAATTTGTAGAGACAGGTTTTTGGTATGACTTCTAGGCTAGTGTCAAACTCCTGGCCTAAAGCAATCCTCCCATTTCAGCCTCCAAAGTGCTGGGAAGACAGGCAGAAACCACTAAGTCTGGCTAATTATTTTATTTTATTTTATTTTACATTATTACTTTATTTTTTATTTTGTAGAGACAGGGTTTTGCCATTA
>NW_006947186.1:0-714 GCF_000164805.1 Carlito syrichta | reverse complement strand
TTATATTATTTATATATTGCTTATATATATAGCTTACATGTTTATATATTGTTTATATTGCTTATATTACTTATTTTACTTATATTACTTATATTACCTACACATTACTTATATACTTTTGCTTATATTACTTATATTACTCATATTACTTATATATTTTTGCTTATTATTGCTTGAGTTCCCTGCATTTCTATAAGAAAAGGAAAAGTGTAACTAAGTTCAGTCTTTATTTCAGTATTCTCAATTTTTAAAGGAAAACCTTAGAAAGAGGTGTAGTAAGAGATAACGTTAAGGTTAGCGGGGCAATTTCTACTAATGTACCCAATTTGTCCACACACATAACATGATTGCACTAAAACATTTTTTTGTTGTTTGTTTGTTTGTTTACCTGCGCCCTGCATACCTTGAGTGATCTGTGAAAAGGTTTCTCCCTTCAATGCTATGGCCAAAGCCATCCCTTGCATGATAACTGGGCTTACGTCTGCACACTGATTAACAGCCGTAGTGAGTGTGGAAACAAAGTCCTCATAACTTTCCTCGGCCTTTTGTCTTATATCGGATAAGGAAGAAGTCTGAGCGGTGTCTGCCGGTAATTTTTTCCACGCAGTGACAGCACAATGATTTATCTGAAGCAAAACATCTTTGGGTAGAGAAATTTGATTGGCCATTTGGGTATACATACCAGTCCCGGAGAGCATATCATGAGAAATAATG
>NW_006947185.1:0-828 GCF_000164805.1 Carlito syrichta | reverse complement strand
TCATGCTGTTTTGGTAACTATAACCTTGCCAGTATAATTTGAAGTCAAGTAATATAATGCTCCCAGCTTGTCTTTTTTGCATGGGTTTTTTTTTAAACCATTCTGACTCTTTTTTGATTCCATATAATTTTAGGATTTTTTAAAATAATTCTGTGAAAAACGACTTTGGTAGTTTGATAGGAATTGTTTTGAATCTGTAGAATACTTTGGGTAGTATGATCATTTTAACAATGTTGATTCTTCCAATCTATGAGCATGGGATGTTTTTCCATTTGTGTCTTCTACAATTCCTTTCATCAGTGTTTTGTAGTTCCTTGTAGATATCTTTCACTTTCTTGCTTAAATATAATCCTAGGTGTTTTTGTTTTGGGAAGCTATTGTAAATGGAATTGAGTTATTGATTTAATTCTAATCTTTGTCTTTATTGGTGTCTAGCAGTGCCACTGATTTATATATGTTGATTTCATATCCTGAGCCTTTACTAAATTCATTTGTCAAGTCCAGGAATCTTTTGGAGGATTCTTTAAGATTGTCTAGTTATAAGATGGTAACATTGGCATACAGGGGTAGTTTAATTTTTTCCTTTCCAACTAGGACCCCATTATTTATATCTCTTGCCCGATTGTTCTGGCTAGAACTTCCAGCACAATGTTGAATAGTAGTCATGAAAGTGGACATTGTTATCATGTTTTAGTTCTGTGAGAAAATGCTTTCAATATTTCTCTATTCAAATGATGTTGGCTGTGAGTATTTATATATAGATTTTATTATTTTGAACAATGTTTATTCTATGCCTATTTTGCTGATGGTTTTTATCATGAAGTGATG
>NW_006947184.1:0-801 GCF_000164805.1 Carlito syrichta | reverse complement strand
TTTCAACTTCAGGTCACCAGTTCATCAGCTCATAAGAAGAAAAGTCTATCTGCCCTGAATTCTTCTACTCTCTAGCTGTGAATGTCTTAGATGGAATCTTCTTCCAACAGAAGATTTTTTAAACTGCACTGAAAATCTTTTGCTTAGTGTATCCACTTTCATTAATGACCTTAGCTAAATCATCTGTGTAACTTGCTTTGGCTTCCATCAGTACTTCCAGCTTCACTTTACATGGCTATGTATGTGGTTTCTTTCCTTATGCTTCATGAATCACTCGCTGCTAGCTTCAAACTTTGCTTCTATAGATTCATCACTTCTCCCACCCTTCATAGAACCAAAGAAAGTTAGGGTCTTGCTGTGGATTAGCCTTTGGCTTAAGAAAATGTATCTAGTTTGATCTTCTATCCAGATCACTAAAACTTTCTCGATGTGAGCAATAAGGCTATTTTGCTTTCTTATTATTCCTAAGTTCATTGGATTAACACTTTTAGTTTTCTTCATAATTCTTTTTTCATTCACAGTTTGGCTGACTGTTTGATGCAAGAGGAATAGTTTTTGGCCTATCTCAGCTTTTGACCTGTCTTTCTCACAAGGTTGAATCATTCCTAGCTTTTGATTTAAAGTTAGTGACATGTGACTCTTCCTTTCACTTGAACATTTAGGTGCCATTGTAGGGATATTAATTCTTCTAATTTAAATATCTTCTTGTCTTGGGGAATAAGAAAACCCAAGAAGAGGATGAGGGACAGAATCATGGGAAGGGCTGGTCAGTGGAGCAGTTAGAAGACATATGGCATTCAT
>NW_006947183.1:0-854 GCF_000164805.1 Carlito syrichta | reverse complement strand
ACAGAGTATTTCCATGAGCTACAGGCTAGTCTCACACACCTGGCCTGAGCAATACACTCTCCTTGGCCTCCCAAAATACTGTGATAACAGTGAGGAAATACTAAGTCTGGCACATTAGTTTATTTTATAGCATTGTATTTTACTTTGCTTTACTATTACTTATTTTATTTAGTAGAGATAGTGTTTTTCTATGCTGCCTGGCTAGTATCGAATTCCTGGCCTCAAGTGATCCTCCCAATTTGGCCTCTCATGTGTCTGTGATGCCTGTCATAAGCCTCTAACTCTGGTTCATTTTATTTAATATTATTATTTTATTTTATTTTATTAAATTTTATTTTACAATTGTATATTTTTATTTTGCAGAGACAGGATTTTGCTATAAGACCCAGGCTAATCTCAATCATCTGACCTCAACTGATCCTCCCACCCTGACTTTTCAAACTTCTGGTATGCCAGGCCAGAACCATAAGTCTGGCTATGTTATTTAATTCATTTTATTTTATTTTTTATTGTAGTGTATTATATTGCATTGTATTATAATTTGGCTATTTTAATTTTTTTTATTTTGTTGAGAGTGTGTTGCTATGAGGCCCAGGCAAGTCTCAAACTACTGCCCTAAGTGATCCTCCGGCCTCGGCCTCTGACAGGGCTGGGATGCCAGGCAGGAGTCACTATGTCTGACTCAATTTATTTTAAATTATTTTATTTCATTTTGTTTTAATGTATTTTATTTTACTTTACTTTAGTATTTTGTTTTATTTTGTTGAGACAGGGTTTTGCTATGAGCCCCAGGTTAGTCTCACACTCCTGGCTTCAAGAAATCCTCACACATCAGCCTCTGACAGTGCTGGGAT
>NW_006947182.1:0-590 GCF_000164805.1 Carlito syrichta | reverse complement strand
ACTCTGGTTCATTTTATTTAATATTATTATTTTATTTTATTTTATTAAATTTTATTTTACAATTGTATATTTTTATTTTGCAGAGACAGGATTTTGCTATAAGACCCAGGCTAATCTCAATCATCTGACCTCAACTGATCCTCCCACCCTGACTTTTCAAACTTCTGGTATGCCAGGCCAGAACCATAAGTCTGGCTATGTTATTTAATTCATTTTATTTTATTTTTTATTGTAGTGTATTATATTGCATTGTATTTTATTGTATTTTACTATACTTTACTATTTTAATTTTTTTTATTTTGTTGAGAGTGTGTTGCTATGAGGCCCAGGCAAGTCTCAAACTACTGCCCTAAGTGATCCTCCGGCCTCGGCCTCTGACAGGGCTGGGATGCCAGGCAGGAGTCACTATGTCTGACTCAATTTATTTTAAATTATTTTATTTCATTTTGTTTTAATGTATTTTATTTTACTTTACTTTAGTATTTTGTTTTTTATTTTGTTGAGACAGGGTTTTGCTATGAGCCCCAGGTTAGTCTCACACTCCTGGCTTCAAGAAATCCTCACACATCAGCCTCTGACAGTGCTGGGAT
>NW_006947181.1:8067-19110 GCF_000164805.1 Carlito syrichta | reverse complement strand
TGCTCCTCATGTAGCATGGGTACTTTATGTCAGAGTATTTATCTTTCCTCCATTGTTTCTTGTGACATGACTGTTTTTGTTTTACTTATGCATAAGCTATAATCACTCAATGGATTATTACTTTTACTGCTTTATATAGGCAACATTTCAATCAATAAAGAATAAGAAAAATATAATATTTTATTTTGCCTTCATTTATTAGTTCTTCAACACTCTTTTTTTATGCAGATACAAGTTTCTGATCTATATAATTTTCCTTCTGCTTGAGGAAATTTTGCTAGTGGTGTATTACCCAAGCATATGTCTAACAAGTTCTTTCCTCTCATTCATCTCTGAAGGATATTTTTGATGGATACAGAATTCTAGGTTGATGTTATATTTCTTCAGCACATTAAATATTTCACTCCATTTTCTTCTTTTTCTTAGATCCAACAAAAGTTGGCTATAATTCTTATCTTTGTTTCCCTATAGGCAATTTTTATGACTTAGTTTTTCTCTGGTTTTCTGTGGTTTTTAATTCTGATCAGTCTCCTCTGACCCACCTGAATCTGTGGTTTTGTGTCTGTCATTGATTTTGAAAGTTCTAAGCTATTATTACTTTAAATATTTCTTCAGATCTATTTTTCATCTCCTCTTTGTAGTCCAACAATGTGCCTTTGTACCCTTTGTCTCAGAGTATATAAATGTCCTGTTCTAGGTTTTTGTTTTTTATTTGCATTTCTGTTTGGGGGGTTTCTTCTTACCTACAGTCAAACTCACTTATTCTTTTCTTGGCTCTGTGCAATCCACTGATGTTTTCTTATAGTATTTTTTAAAATATTATTTTTAACATTTTTGGATTTTTCAAATTCTTAAAATATTCTTTAAAACATTTTCATTTGAGATCTTATTTTGTAGAGTTGACATACACTTTAATATGATTTAAAATGATGTGAATTATTTGTAGATACCTGTACTTTCATTTATTCTCACTGTTGCCATTTTCTTTGTCTTTTGATATTGCTCCAAAACAACATTTTCTTTTCCTGATTAATCATAAGCAAGATTCACTAACTATCTATGATAAAATGAAAGTTGTTCTACAATTGTCTTTGACTATTTTGAATTCAGCAATAGGCCAATATTATAGTTTGAGAATATTTGACGCTAAATCATTGATGTACACTCATGCATCATTTAATGATGAAGATAGATCCTCAGAGATGTGTTGTTAGGCAATTTCATCATGGTGCACACATTACAGCATGTACTTAGACAAACCTTGATGACATAGCCTGCTACTCACCTCCGCTACATAGTTCAGCCTCTTCCTCCTAATCTACAAGCCTGTACAGTGTACTAATATACTGAGTACAGTAGACAGTTGTAACACAATGGTAAGTATTTATGCATTTAAACATATCTAAACTCAGAAAAGGTACAGTAATAATATGATATAAAAGATTTATTGAAATGGTGCTCCTGTATAGGACACTTACTGAGAATGAAGCTTGCAGGACTGGAAGTTGCTCCAGCAAGTCACTGAGTGATGGTAAGTGAGTGTGAAAGCTTAGAACATCACTGTACACTACTGTGGGCTTTATAAACACTGTACACCTAGGCTACACTAAGTTTATTTTCTTTAAATGTTCTCAATAATAGATCACCCTTATTTTAATGTAACATTATTGTTTCATCAATTTTTTATTGATTTGCCTTCATTGTATATGTTAAAAGATAGCTGGTAATGAAATTAATATAAGCTGAACTACTGGAAATAAGAACACTCTTGAATAATGTATCATAAATTTAAAATCTTTTCATCATTTTACTTCCTTCAAAGTGTTTAAGGAGACAAGGACAGAGACCATGTGTGATTCCATTCTCCTGTGGCCTCTCAGACCTTGCCCCTAATAGAGTCTTAACACATACATTTTGAAATGAATTGAACAAGATTAACTTTCAGACTAAATCAGGATTGTCATGAAAACCACATTTTATGTTTCTTCCATATATACTGTATATATACCCGAAATCAGAGCAGCGGAAATACTAGCCCCAATTAGATTTTAAACAAACATCATGTTTTAAAGGAAAAACATATTTGGACAACTTTACCATTTAGCCCTAAGACATTACATCACCTCAGCTCTGGTCAGGTCACACACTACCCATGTAGGGCTGCAATCTCGGTTCATACCCCGACTGCAAAAGTCCTGCTGGACCACATGGCAGTGTCCTGAGTAGTTTTGCTGCTAACCCCTTTTTATCTTATGCCTTTTACACTCCCTCCAGGTAGCAGGCACAGGAGGGGATTTTCTATCAGAAAATCCTGGGGCCTTCACAACTGACCACCTCTGATTATTCTGTGAGGACCTATGGGCAAACTGAAAGTGCCACGTGGTCTTGGTTGCTTCCTGACTTGAATCCTGGACTGAGGAGCACTGAGGTGTATGATGGAGGTGCACAGAGGAGTCTGAGGGAGGAGTATGGAGGAGTCTGAGAGAAGAGCACAAAAAGGTAAGGGAGGAGCCCAAAGAGGTCTGAAGGAGAAGCACAGAGATGTCTGAGAGAGGGAGACTGAAGGGTTTGAGGAAGGAGCATGGAGAGGTCTGAGGGAGGAGCACAAAGGGATTTGAGAGGGGAGCACAGATGTTTGAAGGAGGAGCATGGAGGGGTCTCAGGGAAAAGCACAAAAGATTTGGAGGAAAGAGCCAGGAGGGGTCAGAGGGAAGGGCACAGAGGGATCGGAGAAAGGAGTACAGAGAGATTTAAATGAGAAGCAGAGAGGTCTGATGGAGGAGCTGGAAGGGTCACAGGGAGGAGCACAGAGAGTCTAAAGGAAGAGCATGGAGGGGTCTGAGGGAGGAGCATGGAAGGGTCTGAGGAAGGAGCTCAGAGGGGTTTATGGGAAGAACATGGAGTGGTCTGAAGGAGGAGCACAAAGGAGGCAGAGGGATAAACATGAGGAGGTTTAATGGATGAGCAAGGAGAGGTTAGAAGGAGAAGCACAGAGGGGTAAGAGAGGAGCACAGAGAGGTCTGAGAGAGAAGCAGAGAGAGATTTCAAGGAGGAGCAGGAAAGGGTCTGGGGGAGCAGTCAGCACAACGAAGATGAGTATGAGCAGGCTGGAGGTGAAGGCCCGTGTCTTGAAGGCTCACTTGGCTTACTGAAATCTTTGTTTTTTCACCTTGCTGTTCATATCCACATATCACAGAACCCTAATTCTCCGTGAAGAAAGGGTGCCTTGGAGCTCTTTCCGTTATCTGCCTGTGACAGCTGACCTCAGGGTGGGAGCACAGACAGGAGGTCATCAAATCAGAACTTCTCCTGACTCTGCCACTGTCAGATTGGATTCACAGGACATTTTCAGCATCCTTTCATTCCCATTCCTGTCTGCAACCTGGTTAAGAGCCTCTTCCTCAGATGCAATGGTAACAATGACAGGGAATGGAAGTCCCCACAGGCACAATGGGGACTGCTGGGCTGCATTGCATCTACTTAGATCCTGGCCATGGAATTCCTGTCTCATCACCCTCATCCATGCACCCTCCAAGGGTCTCCCTTGGATTCCCGAGTCATCCCCGACCCACTGTCTCCCCAGATCCTGTCAACGTCTGCAGGTCCAAGCACCTGCCATGCATCCTCCCCCTGCAATCCTGAGTGTCTCCCTTTAGTGTGAGACCACTCCAGCACACTGAGATGAATTGATCCCAGCAACTCCAAAAATGTTAAGTCCAGCCATACCAGGGAACCATGTGTGCAAGAGCAGTCCTGGGTAGTGGCCTTAATTGACTCAGTATGTTATAAAGGAAAGTGAGAAGCAATGATAGCAGCATCTAAAGAATCATTTTATCCCTCCCCACAAAGTGTTTTGATCAAGAAATCTGCACTTTTTTTGTCAGTTTGGATTAAGAACACCTTTTGCTTCTCTTCATGTATGAATAACCTCTTTCTGCCTAACTTATCTTCCTGTCTTATCTACTCCCTGGGTAGCAGCAACACCTTTAGAAAAGAATGTAATTACTGACTATACTATTTATTTCCTTTTAATGTGTCAATAAAAAGATAATTACAATTCATTTGTTTTTAGAGTTATAATTGTATTGAAGCAAAATCTCACTTGCTAGAACCAAAACTCACAGATTAAACCAAAAATAAAATAAAACAGTGAAAATTGACATTTTCACAATACAACATTTCTTTTCTCACTTGCTTTTTAAGCATATCAATAATTTTGTACACTCACCATTGGGTGACAGGCTCAGTAGAAGTCCAAACCTCATCATCACACTGTATACTCATGTAACAAGCCTGCACACTATATACTCATGTAACAAACCTGCACATGTACCCTTTAAACCTAAAATAAAGTAAAAGTTTTTTTAAAGAGACATTGTTCAAGCAAGGGTTCCAGAGAATTCTTGAACATGTAAGCTGTGTCAAGTCTCATTACAGCACAGGAGCTTGGGGACGTCTGGTGACCGCAAAGACATCTACGTGGTTGCAGTTCTGATGACTCTGCAGCCAGGCATGCTTGTATTGAGGGGAAGAAAAAAGATAACTTCAACATTCAAGAGTTTTAATACTTCCAAAAGCACTGTCTTTGCTGACTTTGAATGTTTTGTCATTCACTTGGCAGAGAACTCCATGAGATATACTGGATAAAGTGGATGAGGAAATTGTTGAATCTGTTCACTTTTTAATTATAGATTTTTTTAAAATTCTCACAAATCTAATTTTCTGAGTCTTCCTCTCCATAACATAAATTATTTATGCACAGTGGAAGAAAAACTGGCTTTGCAGAACTACTAGAATATTGGTTGTTTTTGTTTGAATTATTTTCATCATTTCTATCTTGGCCCAATATTTTTGTGGCAGTCTATTTTTTTACACTATTTTTCCTTATCCACATACCCCGAAGTATGTGTCATCTGTTTCTCTCATTTTTATTTGCTTTTTACACATATGGGTTTATTGTGTTCACAGTAATAAGCTGTTTTAAAAAATTGAAAACATTTTACTAATTACTGAAAGGGAAATAAATACAATACCAAGAAAATGTCATTTAAAATATTACATCTGTATTCTATTTGTAAACCTTCATTACTTCCAATTCAACCCTCTAATCACAACTTACACTGCATATTAATTGTTGAGCCAGATTTATCATAAACTGTCTTTTATATGAAATCATCCAAAAGATAATTCCAGAGGAGGCTGCCACAGATGATCAGGATGTGCCCTCTCCCAGCAGATGCACTATAATGACACAGATATTGTTCTTATTAAAAACAATATTGTTTTTATTGTTCTTTTTTTTTCCCAGCCCATGGAATTCTCTCTTCTTACTTAAATGTCTGTTTGTGGCACATTTTCTGGGCTAATGAGTAAGCTCTGCTCCTGCAGGCATAAGACAATAGTTGCACTAATAATGATAATAGTCTAACATGCTTCATCCATTATTTGAGAATAAGACAGAAGTTTCAAAGCACTAAGAAATGATATTTTTGCAATTGTTTGCCCTTTTGAAATTATGCATGTGTGGTTCAGAAGGGAAACTCTACATAAACCCACACTGAGAAAGGAAGGGTTAGAAATTATCAGTGTATATGAAGATGTATCCCAGGATCATGAGTTAACACATGGTTGGAGCAGAATCCATGCAAAGCCAGAGAAATAAACATATAGAATACTGGTGTTTATGTTGTTATACAAGACTCAAATTTTTAAAAAGTCTTTGAAGTTTTCAACATGGAAACTTGCATTTAAGACCAAATATGCAAACTGTCGTGTTTAATTTCAGGTTTCCAGACTCTGAAATTCAGTGGTCCTATAATCCTCATTTTAATCATATCAGACATAGAGCTATCTAAAAAGTTATTTACATATTGTATATGAGAGCTCATTGCATCTGCTGAAATAATTTTAGTGGAAATCTGAGAACAGTCTGATTCTGAAAGAAATTATTAATCTGGTTCTTTTCTGAACTTTCTGTTTTTCTCAGCATTTTCATATTTCTTGTCTTTAAACCAAAACTATTATATTTAAGGTGTGCAACGTGATGCTGTGAGACACATATACTTCATAGAATAGTTCATTCTCCGGTGTCAAGAGAGGCTGTCACCTAGTCATTTAGCAAAAATCCTGAATCCAATAAACAATTGTCAACAATAGTCCTCATGTTGTACATCAGATCTTTAGACTTGTTCATCCCTCCTATCTGCTGCTTTGTTCCTCTGTCTTATGGAAGATAGCGGTCTAGGAATTTTTCCACTTGTTTGGGACGGAATCACAGGGTTCCAGATTTACCCTTCTGTCATAAACAGCCAAAATATTTATTAGAGTATAGAAAACATATAAATATATATTTTTCAGACTTTGAAAATATATGGTGTAACAGTCAGTGCAATGGTCCTTGAGAGAATGAGACACATGAGGTGTGCCCTCTGTGGAATTATTACTTTCAGCTTATGGCCTGGAGAGAGACCCTAAGCAAAAGTTCAGGAACAGGTGGATGGATCCCCATGATTTCCCTGCCTTGAGCGAAGGGAGGCTGGAACAGCTGGAACAGACAGAATGGAGTGACGGATGGCAGAGAGTGTCACAGAAAGATATAACCAGAGCTCTGAAGAGGACACACTCAGGCAGTGTGGGCCAGCTGAATGTGGAAGGGAATGCCCAGGGTTGGGGAGAGCCAGCAAAGGGGCAGGCAGGATGATGATGATGAGGGACCCAGGGCTGGAAATTGTCCACCCTCCCACAGTGGAGTGGGGAGACCTGGCAGTACACATGATGTTGACTGGATATTCAGAAACAAGAGCTTCAGCAACGGGTCCAGTCAGACCTACAGTCAAAACTGCAAAGGATCACCTGGCATACACCAACACCATGCTGCTGTGACACTTGTATCTCTACAAGTTTCGATGCCAGGTACTTCAAGAGACCTTTGACTCCTGTTCTTTTTAAAAATTGCCTTGTCTATTTTAACTACTTTGCATTCTCATAGATATTTTGAAACAGTTTGTCAATTTTACAAAAAAGAAAGAAAAACATACCTGCTGTAGTTTTGATTGGACTTGAACTCAATTTATTACATATTGCTGGAGTTTTCTTTGTTGTACAATTTGGTACTTTCTGCCATTTTTTTTCGAGTTTTTAAACCATCATATTTAATGTCACTATTGATATGTTTAGTTTGTCATTCATCTTGCAATTTATTTTACATTTGCCCCCATATTTTCTTTGATTATTTTTCCCTGCTTTCTTTTGAATGTACTCTGTATTTTTTAATAATTTTATGTTATCTCTTTTTTATACTTATTTGCTATACCTGTTTTTTTAGTGACTGCTTTAGGAATTATATTGTATTTTTAAACATATTACCATCTACCGTAATGTAATACTATAGTTCCTTACATATAATACAAAAACTTATCATTGTTTACTTCAGTTTCTCCTCTTTTAGCCTTTGTGCTAGTGCTGTCATAAATTTGGCATCATGTCATAAACTCCACAATATTTTTTACATTTTGAATAGTTTATTACCTTTCTGTTGTTGTTGTTGTTGGGTCAGAGTATCACTTTGTCATGAAGGCTGGAGTGCAGTGGCACAATCATGGGTACCACAGCCTCAACCTGCCGGGCTTAGGTGATCCCTCCACCCCAGCCTTCTGAGTAGCTGAAATTATAGGCATGCACCACCATGCCTGGGTAACTTTTTTAATTTTAATTTTTTAATTTTTTTTTAGTAAACATATTTTTTATTATAAAATTGTGGGGTACAGTTAAGGGTTAGGTATACAAATGTGCATCGTTCAAGCACCCTTGTTAATAAGTGGTGTCTCCCCATCCCCAGACAGATATTGACTACCATTAGTCCCACCTCCCTTTCCCTCCATACCCCCCATAGTTTCGCACTACTGTCATTCCTTTTTTTTTTTAAGTATTATAGTAGATGATCAAGGTCCACTATATGAGTAAGAACATGTGATACTCAGACTTTGTTTCTGTGAGAGATTACTCAGTATTATAGACTCTAGCTCCATCCAGATTGCTGCAAGATTCATGATTTTATTTTTTTTATGGCTGCATAGTATTCCATTGTGTATATGTACCACATTTTTTTAATCCAGTCCTCTTTTGATGGATAGCATGGTTGGTTCCAGGTTCTTGCTATTGTGAACAATGCTGCGATAAATATTCATGTGCAGGTATCTTTTTTATAGAGTGATTTGAGTTCTTCAGGGTATATTCCCAGGAGGGGAATTTCAGGATCATATGGGAGGTCGATATTTAGAGCTTTTAGGAATCGCCACACTGCTTTCCACAGAGGTTGCACTAGTTTGCATTCCCACCAACAGTGAAGGAGTGTTCCCTTATCCCCACACCCTCTCCAGCAACTATTATTTTTTGAATTATTGATGATGGCCATTCTGACTGGAGTTAGGTAGTATCTCAGTGTGGTTTTGATTTGCATCTCCTTGATGATTAGTGAGGTTGAACATTTCTTCGTATGTCTGTTGGCTGCTCAGATGTCTTCCTTTGTGTAATGTCTGTTCATATCTTTTGTCTACTTTATAATGGGGTTG
Organism: Carlito syrichta; assembly: GCF_000164805.1. Lineage (NCBI taxonomy): Eukaryota > Metazoa > Chordata > Mammalia > Primates > Tarsiidae > Carlito > Carlito syrichta. Next base: position 10,540 of record NW_006947181.1, on the reverse strand, counting down.
TTTGTTTTTTTCCTCTCAGCACGTTTGAGTTCCTTGTAGATCCAAGATGTTAAGCCTTTGTCAGATCTGGAGTTGGCAAATACTTTTTCCCAGTCTCTGTGCTGTCTCCCTGCTCTCTTGATGGTTTCTTTGGCTTTGCAGAAGCTTGTCAGTTTAATAAGGTCCCACTTGTCTATCTTATCTCTTATGGCCTGTGGGTTTCGGGTTTTGTTCAGGAATCGGATGCTAGTTCCAATTTCCATAAGGGTATGTCCTGCATTTTCTAAGGTTCTTATGGTTTGAGGTTTTACATTTAGGTCTCTGATCCATTTAGAGTTAATTTTTGTGTATGGGGACAGATAGGGGTCTTGTTTGAATCTTCTGCATGTGGTCAGCCAGTTTCCCAGCACCATTTACTGAATAGGTTCTCCTCTCCCCAGTGGTAGGTGGTGGAGGCTTTGTCAAAGATGAGTTGGTTGAGAAATTGAGGTTTTGCTTCTGGAATCTCAATTCTATTCCATTGGTCTATATGCCTGTTTTTGTACCAATACCAAGCTGTTTTGATTATTGTAGCTTTATAGTAAAGTTTGAAGTCTGGTAATGTGATACCGCCTGCTTTGTTTTTTTTGCTGAGGATTATTCTGGCTATTCTTGGTCGTTTGTGTTTCCATATGAATTCCTGTATTGTTTTTTTCTAGGTCTGAGAAGAATATTGCTGGTAATTTGATGAGTATTGCATTGTCTGTAGATTGCCTTAGGTAGGATGGACATCTTCACAATGTTGATTCTTCCAATCCATGAGCATGGGATATTTTTCCACTTGTTTGAGTTGTCTTTGATTTCTTTGAGCAGTGTTTTGTAGTTTTCATTGTAGGTAATTTTTTAAATTTATTGTAGAGACGAGATCTTACCAAGTTGCCCAGGCTGTTCCAGAACTCTAGAGCTCAGGCAGTCCCCTCACCTCTGCTTCCCAAAGTGTTGGGATTACAGGCATGGTGACTCATGCCTGGCAGTTTATTACCATTTAAAAATGTTTAAAGGTATGATTTAAATTTTTAATATTTACCAACATACTTATTATTACAGATTTCCTTCTTATCTTTGTATAGATCTGTATTTTTATCTGGTAACATTATCATTCTGCCTGAAGGAGCTGTCTTAACATTTCTTGTTATGCTGGTCAGCTGCTGATACATTGCTTCAGTGTTACTTTTCCTAGAAAAGTTTTATTTCATCTTTATTGCTGAAAGATATTTTAATAATATTAGAGAATCCATAAGTTAACCAATACATACACAGTCATTTTGTTATTGTCAAAAATGTCAAAACTACTCAACAGGTAAAAGATAAGCTTTCAACAATTAAGCCAGGACAATTGAGCATCTATATTCATAACAATTAACCTGAACCCTTATCTCACACTGTAGGAAACATGAACTCAAACTGGGTTATAAACCTAAATGCATGAGCTAATTCTGTGATACCACTTAAAGAAAACACAGGTGATAACCACAGGAGCTGTAGGTTTTGGGGGCACTGTCTTATAAATAGCAAAAATAATAAAGTATAAAATCACAAGGTAATAAATCGGACATCTTCAAAATTTAAAGCTATTTTACTTCAAATGACACCATCAGAATAATTAAAAGGCATGGCACAGACTGGGAAATATATTTGTACAACACAAATTTGACAAGGAACTTTTATATAGACTATATAAATAACTGCTGCAACCAATAACGAGACAACATAATTAAATAGCAGACAAATTTTTTGAACAGACACTTCAGAAAATGCATAATAAAAACTTGCTCCACATCATTATTTGTTAGGGAAATACAAACTAAGATCACAATAAGATACTACTACACTAGAATTCCTAAAATGTAAAACTCTGATCACACTAAATTTTGACAAGGATATGGAAAAACTGGAACTCCCACACAAGGCTGGAGAGAAGAGAAGGTGGTTCGACCACATTTTGAAAGTTTAGGTTGCTCTCAGCATGGGTCAGATGCCCCACACACTACTGTGGGAGGAGGGTGGAACAGATCTGGACTCACCCAGTTTGCTGCTGCAGTTGTCAAGTCTCCCACTCAGATCTGATGTGTCTGTGCCTGTTCTAGCATGGGGGAGGGGTGGCTGTCTCTCTGAGTTTGATGAGATAACCTCTAGGTCCCAAGCTGGAGGCTGGGTGGATCTGGGTGGGGTAATACAGGACTCTGCCTGGCCCCAGGACAGAGAATATGGCTCTGGTCAGTGTTTCCTTACCAGTGGTGGGACTCCTCTCCAGTCTTCCCTGATCTGCTCTCTCCACAGATCCAGGGCTCCTGCTGCTCTGCTGTTACAGGTGATGGTGTGGACCGGGCCCCAGGTGATGAAGATCAGCTGTATTCCCCAGCCATTCTTCTGATAACCTGGAAACAACAATACAGGAATTTATATGGAAACATAAACAACCACAAACAGCCAATCCTAAGCGGGGGGGGGGGGG
>NW_006947181.1:0-7893 GCF_000164805.1 Carlito syrichta | reverse complement strand
ATCACATTCCCAGACTTTAAACTTTATTATAAAGCTACAATAATCAAAACAGCCTGATATTTGTACAAGAACAGGCATATAGACCAATGGAACAGAATTGAGATTCCAGAAGCAAAACCTCAATTTCTCAATCCAACTCATCTTTGACAAAACCTCCAACAACCACCACTGGGGAGAAGAGAACCTATTCAGTAAATGGTGCTGGGATAACTGGCTGACCACATGCAGAAGATTGAAACAGTACCCCTACCTATCACCATACACAAAAATCAACTCTAAATAGATCAAAGACCTAAATGTAAAACCTCAAACTATAAGAACCTAGAAAATGTAGGAGACACCTTTATGGAAATTGGAACTGGCAACCAACTCCTGAACAAAACTCCAAGTTCCCATGCCATAAGAGATAAGACAGACAAGTGGGACCTCATCAAATTGACAAACTTCTGCAAAGCCAAAGAAACCATCAAGAAAGCAGGGAGACAGCCCACAGACTGGGAAAAAGTATTTGCCAACTGTCTGACAAAGGCCTAACATCTAGGATCTATGAGGTAATCAAACATGACAAAAAGAGAAAAAGAAACAGCCCCATTACAAAGTATGCAAAATTATGAATAGACAGTTCTCAAAAGAAGTCATAAAAGCAGCCAACAGATACATGAAAAAATGCTCCGCCTCACTAGTCATCAAAGAAATGCAAATTAAAACCACACTCAAATACCACCTAACTCCAGTCAGGATGGACATCGTAAATATCTAAAAAAAAAACAGATGCTGGAGAGAATACAGGGAAAAGGGAACACTTCTACAGTGTTGGGAATGTAAGCGAATACAACCTCTATGGAAAACAGTATGACGATTCCTAAAATATCTAAAAATAGACCTTCCATACGACCCCACAGTCCCCCTGATGGGAATATACCCAGAGGAACTCAAGTCACTCTATGAAAAAGATACCTGGACATGTATGTTTATTGCAGCATTGTTCACTTTAGCAAAAACATGGAACCAACTGTGATGCCCAACAAAAGAGGACTGGTAAAAAAAAAAATGTGGTACATGTACACAATCGAATATTACACAGTCATAAAGAAGGACAAAATAACGAACTTCACAGCAACCTGGATGGACTTAGAGCCTATAATACTGAGTGATCTATCACAGAAATGAAGAACTGAGTATCACATGCTCTCACTCATAAGCAGACCTTGAACAATTATGGTAATATTATAAGAAAATGATTGGCAGTGGTGAGAAACTGCCAGTTGAGGGGTGGGAGTGGCAGGATTGGCAGTAATGGAAATCTGCTGGGGAAGAAGGGACACACCTCATCAACAAGGGTACCTACATAATAAACATTTGTATACCTAACCCTGAATTGTACCCCACATCTTGAAAATAAAAAATGTGTTAAAAAAAGAAAGTTTGAAAGTCCTTCAACAGCTGAATGAATTAACCACCTGAGGTACATACATGCAATGGGATGCTATCCAGGGACACAAAGAAGTGAGCTATTCAACCATGAAGGGACATAGAGGAAATGTACAAGGATATCACTAAGTGAAAGAGGCAAGTTTGAGGAGGCTGCATACTGAATGACCTTCACTGTATAACATTCTGAAAAGGCAATACTGTTGTATGAAGACAGTGCCATCTCTACAGTTTCCAGGAGTTCAGGGGAGGGAGGGAGGAGCAGGTGGAGCATGGGGGGCTTTCGGGCAGTGAAGCTACTCTGTGTGATGCTGCATGATGGGCTCATGCCATTAAATGTTTGTCAATACTCATAAAATATATGACACAAACAGCGAACCCTAATGTAAACAATGGACCTTTGGTAATAATTTATCTATATTGTTTCATCAATTGTAACAAATATAGAACAGCAATTCATGATGCTACTAATACAGAAAACCGTGGGGGAAATGCAGTATATGGGAATGCTCTCTGTACTTTCTGCTCAAATTTTCAGTAATACTAAACTTCTCTAAAAAACAATGAAGTTGATTAATTTTGAGAAAGTTTGGCATTTTCATAAAAATTCAAGCACACGTGTACCAGTCACATCTCAGCTCTTCCACTCCCAGGTGTTCACTTCAAGAAAGTGAAGCATGTTTCCACATAATGATATGTGCATCAATGCCAAATTCAACTTGATTTGGAAACACCTACCAAACCTGGAACCCTCAACAGGTGAATGAATAAGCACGATATCAATGTCATTATCTGTGTCATGGAATACAGCTTACCCATAACAAGGAGTGAACTCCTCATAAGTGTAACAACACAAGGGGATCTCAAAAATAATAACATTGAGTGAAATAATCCAGATAATAAAGTATATGTGCTGCCTGATTTTGTTTACACAAAACTAAGCTGTATGCGTTAAATCAATGAAGCGTAGGCTGTGTGTGTCATATCTCAATAAAACTTGTACAGACTCCCTGCACTTGTTTCAGTTTCAGCCCTGTCCTGTTTTACAGGTCTCACTCTCCACTACCTCAAAACTTACACCATCTGAATCTGCCATGTCTGGCCATGCCCTTCCCGCCTCCTGTCCCTACCTGGCATTCCTGGCTCTCTTCATATGTGCTCAGGCTTTAAGACCCAGTGAAAATGCCACCTTTGCAATGAAGTCTCAAAATAGAGATTATTTATCCCCATCTCATGCAAATCAAAACCTTTTGTAAGACTCTTAAGGTTGTTTGTTAGCCTGTCATGTTTACATATCAATATTTGGGAGTTATTCCAGCTAGGACCACCTCTCAGACACAGGATAAACTCAAGAGCCCTTTGTGCTCTGCCTGGGTAGATCACTCTTCCTGGAAACACTTGGGGAGCAGAGAAGGTGTTAGAAAACCTCCCTTACACATTCATTTCTCCAGAATGGAGGTCAGTAAGGTGACAAGTGTCATAGTGAGGTGACAAATGTCACACTGGCCTGGCCCATCCTTAGGGCTTCACACCAGATATGCCACTAACAAACTGAGAGAAGCTCTGTGTGTCTGAAAAGTCATTTCACTAGTCCCTTGCACAAAAAGATTATTAACAATTTACTACATTAAATGTAATTTTTATGATATGAATACTCTGCTGCTATTAAAAAAAAATTCCAAAATCCTGGCAGCAATGAGAAGGCCTCAGACACCTTTGTAGTGTTTCTGCCTTGCTATGTGCTTCACACTTAGCTGGTCTTTTTTTTTGTTTGACATTTTCAAACAAATAAATCGTATTTTATAGATGAGAAAACCAAACAGAGGAATGAGTTTCCAACCCACATCTAGCACATCTGACTCCAGAGCCTGAATGTTTAACAACGTTTTGGACCTGACTGGCCAACACAGAATTTCACATGAATTCCTAGCAAGTCACTTTCTCCTCATCCCAGATCTAAGAAAATACTACAATTTAAAAAATATTTATGTTCATTTTTATTACTTTCAGTGCTTTTCTAAGGTCTGTAAAGATACTTTTAAAAACTGAAACTGCTGTTTGTGGTATCAATCCTCTCTTTGGACTGTGGATAGCTGCAAATCTGATGAACTCATCTTTGTCAATTTCTAAATTAATTTTTGTATACTTCTCATAAGACAGGGTTAAGAATAGAGCTTGAGGGGACAAAATTAGAGCCTTCCTTCTAAATTGGCCCCAAATCACGAATGGATACACTGTGGGTGGTTTAGCTAGAAGGAACCCCACTCCACACAACCAATCTAGGATGGAACAGAGACTACCACCACACAGCCGGAGCAGTCAACCGCCCTCTGTCTCCTTCAGCTCATTCCTGGTCTCTCTAAACACAGATTTTACTGAGCAATCAAAAGAAAAAGGAAACAAAACTTAATTCATGTATTATTGAAAGCAAAAGAGCAGAGTAATTAAATCCAAACAAGATGATTAATACATTTGCCTCACTTGTAAACTGCAGGTTCACTCAGCTGTTTTTTATTTACAGTGAATGTCATCCCATAGTTCCTTTGAAGTTTAGGAAGAAGTAAGGAAAATAGAAGTAAAAATGCTTTTGTTTTTTAAACAAACAAATACAGGATACTTTAGCATTCCGTCTTCTTGAGCTTTTCACAAAATGGTGCTGCTCTAGGTTGAATACTTGTACATAAGGGAACTGGAAATACAGTTCTTGCCTTCATGGGCCTCCCCACAGCCACGCCATCTGCAGGAGTGACACCGCTGGCTCTTCAGGTCCCATTCTGATTATGAGCCTGCCCAGCAAGTGGACTTACCACAGGATTCCCGAGTAGTCAGGGTCTGGGGGGTTGGGGAGAGGGCCAGGACAGCTGCAGGTGCTAGGGGAACCACACTGAGCCAGGCCCACAGGGCAACTGAAGAATGAAGACTGAGCACCAAGACTTGAGTGCCAAAAGTCAGGGAAGCTGAGAAGGCACGTGGCTCCCCCCAACCCCACTCAGACCACACATGCCCCATCGCATGACACCAGACCTTGCCCCTCCCACAAGCCCACAACTCTGTGTGTTCTGTGACAGTGCAAAAGTTACCATTTTTTAAAATCAAGAGACAAAGGAGACAACAGAACAATGGAGATTACCAAAGAAATGAAAAAGGAATTCTCCCAAGCCTGCCAGGATCACACAGGCACACGAGCTACCCAGGAAAGAGAATTTGCAATGGTGAGCACCGAGGCATATCACCCAGGGATACTAAGAGGATCCTGAGACTTCCAGAGAAGGGTCAGTTGTTGGGATGACATCACATTTCTCCAGAGGAACACTTCAAACCAACACAGAGCAATTCTTCAGCATCATCAAGGAAATGTGCTTTATAGCTTAGCATTGTATACCCAGACCAGGGGTCAACATGGGATAGAGACATTTCAAAGACACGTAAACACAGATGAAAAAGACATCAGGCTAAGGAACATGGGGTTTAATACTAGAGAGAGGCAAAGGAGATGCTCATAAGGAGCTGTGGGAACACTGCATAATGAAGGTGACAGTCACACAGCCACCTGCAGATTGCCGGTCCAGATGCAGTCAGATCTTCTGGCAGAATAAAAGAAAGCTGCAATGGCACTGCTTTATGACCATCAGCTTAACCATACGCAGAAATTACACAATCCTGTCAGAAATGTTAGGGCTAAGTATGCTGAAATCTAAGCTAACAAAAAGATAATTATTAGTTTTAAAAAATTGTGTGGAAAGGTAATTACATTAGAAAGGTCAGATGTAGACAAGCATATCATCATGTTACAGTGCTTATATTAATTTTTATTTTACAAAAAACATTCCATAAAAATGTATTTGGACAATGAAGAAGAAGATTATGTGTCTGTGTTTGTGAGGAGGTTAAGAGAGCAAGATTTTCCTCCTTAGTAGAGTGCCATTGATAATGTCTAAAATAAGTAAATATTATGTGTAAGACTATTATTTAAATATGAAACAGTAGATATCAAATAACATAGCCACTATATTTAAGAGTGATTTTATGTAGATCAGAGTTGGCAAACTTTTTTCTGTGAAGAGACAGATAGTAATTATTTTAAGTACTATGGGTCAGACAATCCTTGTTGAAAATAATTACTTCTGGTATTATTGCATGAAAGCCACTTTAGATAATACAAAAATGAATGATCATGGCTGCATTTCCATAAAACTTTATTTACAAAAACATATGATGATTTGTATTTATTCCCGGAGGTGGAGTTTGCGGAACCCAGCTTCTTGATAGGGTTATAAGATGTGGGAAACAGGGCTGACACCTACTACTGTTTTATTAACCTCAAAAACTTCCTGACTTTTCACAAAATTTCTATATATTTATTAAATAAAAAATAAAATCTAAATTTAGCTTTAGGCCAGGCATGGTGGCTCATATCTATAATCCCAGTACTTTGGGAGGCTGAGGTAGGAAGAGCACTTGAGGCTGGGAGTTCTAGACCAGCCTGAGCAACACAATGAGAGCTCATTACTGCAAAAAATAAAACAAAATAAAAATGATTAGCTATGCATGGTGATGCATGCCTGTAGTCCCAGAAATTCAGGAGGCTGAGGCAGGCGGATCTCCTGGGCCAAGGAGGTCAATCAAGTCTGCATTGAGCTATGATTACACTACTGACCTCTAGCCTAGGTGAGAAAGCAAGAGTCCATCTCTAAATAAATTAATGAATGGATACAATTTAGTTTTTTAAAAAAATTAAAATGACATTTTCCTTTTCCCGACTGAAGAAAAAAATATATTTTTTGGATTAAGAGAGCATGCAGAACAATGGTGAAAGAAAATACAACACAAAATCTGCAGTAGATACAGATACCTCATTAAGCCATTGAAGGTGGAGAAAAAGAAAAAAGCTCTACAAATCCCCAGAGAGATGATAGCAAATCACTAACATTGAGGAAAACTTCAGCTGGGACCCTGAGGTTTCCTGGAATCCAATGAGAGCCAGAAGATGACAGAGCAACACTGTTAGGAACTTTTGAGCAGGAATAGCAAGCCAGACCAGAATGCTGTTCAACACAGAAGAATGGCCCTCCCTGGGGAGAGGCATGCTGGGGACATGCTGGGGTGCCAGGTGGGAACCGGATACCAGGTCCAGGACCACAGTCGGAACACAAATGTATTGAGACAAAATGCCTGTTCAGGGGGCTGAAACTAACATGGAATCAATTTACCTAAACTGAGAACTAACACTAACTGACAATTACAGGACAAAGTGTGAATGTAAACTATATTATATTACATTACATTATATTATACTATACTATAGTATAATATGCAACATAACTACCTAAAGTTAGGAAATGGGAGGGAGTTGAGAGGAAGGTTGTATAAGAATGTGTATATCCCTACCTTTCATGGCATGGCAATCAATTTTGATTTTGTTTTTAGGTGCTCCATAGTTTATTTTCTTAATTCTCTAGAGTGCTTTGAGAAAATAGTACATTTTACATAAGAAAAAATGATTTAAATATTCACAGAAACCTTTATTTTACTTTCATTTATGCAAAATCAAATCAAATCAAATTTTATTTTTCATTAAAATATATATTGTTTTTATTAAAATATTAGTATCTATTGTTTTACCTGTGTATATATACATAGAAAGATATTTGGAAATTTATTTGCTAATATTTATGGTTATTTCTAATTATGATTTTATGTATTTCATACTTTTTATGCTTTTATGCTTTGTTTGCATTATTTGTAATTGCATCAATTCATAATTTCTACAAAAACAATGGGTGACATTTCTTAAGAAAACAAGAGAAGATTGGGAATAATAACAGATACTTATGTTAATTTTTTCCAGTTAATTCTGAACAGTAGGGTTTGAATGATTGCTATTTTTTCTGCGTTTGATTTTGACAATGTTTGATGAAGAAGAAATTTTGAATATTTGCATCATCAAAGCCTTTGCAGGTCCTTTACTTATATGTTACCTGCATGTGGTAGCTATTATTTGAGGAAATGGCTTAGCAGAGACCAGAATAACTGTTAGGAAGAAAGATGTTGTGTCTTTCCTGACTAACTCTAGCTGAGTGCAACTGTTCCATTCAGTTGATAGGGTCGGGCCTTCTAGAGTTTGAGATCAAATCTGAAAGTTAAAACAGCATATTAAGGGAGCGTCCTTACAAAGGCTGGCTCGTTATTAAGCTCCACTCTCCTGCCCAGATCTGATTTCAAACCCAGATGTTTTATTCTTGGGTTTTGACTTGCTTCCTCCATGTTCACTTTTCATAGTTGGTTACACACCATGCCAGACCCTGGATAGTTAATGCATGGTCTTTGGGTTCATAAGTCCACACAGGATCTAGGTTTATTCGACAACTGTCAAGCAGACTCACCCTCAGCTGTGAGCAACTTACTCCCGCCAGCTCTGGAATCACTCTGCGTGGACACCAGCCACCCAGATACTAAGCATGG
>NW_006947180.1:0-656 GCF_000164805.1 Carlito syrichta | reverse complement strand
TTATCAATTCATTTTCATGGCACTAACATTACTTATTTGGCTGAGGATTCAGGGGTATACTTTAAAATGAAATGATAAAACTACAGTCATTAGACAGCACAAATTTTTTCCATAGTAGTATTTAGAATCTGTAGGCTTTCATACTCAGTTTGAAAGTTTTCCCACTGATTTTCTCATGCTTATTAATCCTTTTTGTTCTCAGTTTCCTCCCTGCCTTAATTAATTGATATACTGTATATAAAGTTGTGGATAAGGTAAATTTGTATGAGAAAAATTGTAACTTAAATACACAAATCAAATTCCTATTTAATTTTATAATGAATTATATGTAAAAAAAATTCTTTGTGAATTACCATCCTCCAAATACCTGTTAACATATTTTTCAAGTTCTTTCTTAATAATTTAAAGCAGAATACTTCTGCATTTTCACTTTATGTATAACTCTGAGTATTTCTGTTTTGTTTATTTTTTCTTTATGACAATTATAGGCCAGGTGTTAACTGCTGTTGCACCAAATCTTTTGCTGCCTTAAGTTTCTTAGATGGTATAGGCCATTGTTTTACCAAAAACTGGCTTATTGACATGCAACCTTAACAACAATGGCCTATAGGGTAAATTTGAATAGCCAATACCAGCTTGGTTTGTTTTTCATTCAG
>NW_006947179.1:0-445 GCF_000164805.1 Carlito syrichta | reverse complement strand
TTTAAATAAGTTTTTTTAAAAAATAACTGGACTGTGTGGTTCCTACCTGGCATACCAGAACTTTGGGAAGCCAGGGCAAGAATTTTGCTGGAGACCAGGTATTTGAGACTAGACTGGGGCTCATAGCAAAACCCAGCCTCTAAAAAATAAAAAAATAAATAAAGTAAAATAAAACAAAACTAAACAAAATAAAATAATTATCTACACTTAATGATTCCTGCCTGGCATACCAGAACTTTGAAAAGCTGGGGCAGGAGTATAGTTTGAGGCCACGTGTTTGAGACCCACACAAATAAAAATAAAAAAATAGAAGAATAAAATAAAATACAATAAAAGACAATAATATAGAGTAATATAAAATAAAACAACATACAATAAATAAAATAAAATATAAAATAAAGTGTGTCAGACTTACTGGTTTCTGCCTGGCATCCCAGCCCTGTGG
>NW_006947178.1:0-355 GCF_000164805.1 Carlito syrichta | reverse complement strand
TGGGCCTCACAGCAAAACATTCTCTCTACAAAATAAAAAAATAAAATAGTAAAATACAATGAAATACATTATAATTCAATGTAATACAGTACAATACAATAAAACAAAACAAAATAAAATAAATTAAATAACATAGCCAGACTTAGTGGTTCTGGCCTGGCATACCATTACTTTGAAAAGCCAGAGTGGGAGGATCAGTTGAGGCCAGGTGATTGAGATTAGGCTGGGTCTCATAGCAAAACTCTTTCTCTACAAAATAAAACTATACAATAGTAAAATAAAATGTAATAAAATAAAGTAAAATAAAATAATAATATCAAATAAAATGAGCCAGAGTTAGAGGTTCCTGACTGGC
>NW_006947177.1:1918-7217 GCF_000164805.1 Carlito syrichta | reverse complement strand
ACTTATAAATTCCAATTTGCCTTTTGTTGAACATGTTTAGAATTTGCATAAATTCTATAGTTTGTTCACCAGGTTTATAACTTCTGTAAACTGAAAGTGTTTCCATTTCTGTGAAACAAAACAAGAATATAAAATCAAAGCATTTACACCAATTTTTCAAAGAAAACTACAGTAGCATTCAAATATAACTATTAAATAGACAGAATAAGCCTTATGAAAATGTTAAAACAATAAAATTAACAATGTTACAAATGGATATAAAAATACTCATTAAAAATCTGAGTTGGAGAGGATTGCCTGACTCCAAGGGTTCAAACCAACCTGGCAACTTGATGAGACCTCATCTCTACAATAAATCAAAAAATTAGCTGTGTGTGGTGGCTCACACCTGTAATTCCAGTTACTCGAAAGGCTGAGGTACAAAGATCGCCTGAGCCCAACAGGTCGAGGCTGTAGTGGCCATGAGCACGCCACTGCACTCCAACCTGGGTGGCAGAGTGAGACTCTTACTTAAAAAAAAAAATCTGAATTGATTATGTTGAAAAAGGTTAACTTTTTTAAAAAAAAATCTCAGGCATCTAGAAAAATGAAAATTATAACAAAAATAAATAAAATATCTACTATTAAAGGTCCTTTAAAATGAATGACTTTATTAAAAAGACTAAAGCATATTTGCAATCAATCACTTGTATAATTATTTTGCTTAAAGTGAATTTTGCCAAACACCCTGCCACCTCCATATTCAAATGCAAGAACAAAGTACTCAAACACAATAGTCAGGCATTTTGGACAAACTGTGGCCGCTGAACCCCTTCATAGCTCCTCCTATCTAATGCCAGTATTCTGTTCTTGACAACTACATGTTCTGTTTAAAAATGCTAGTTGTATCTCTCATTATTGTTGGGAAAATTATGTGTAACACATCAATATAAAGCATCTAAATATCATCTTAAATGTACTAAAATTGTATATATCCTTTAGATAAAAAAAGCTATCATGTTAGGATGTAAAATTCTAAAACATGCACTTTTCTTCTTTTTTTTCTTTTTTTTAGTCTAATTCTCACTCTGTCACCCAGGCTGGAGTGCAGTGGCACACTCACAGCCACCACAGTCTCGACCTGCTGGGCTCAGGTGATCCTTTCACTTCAGCCTTCCAAATATCTGGAACTACAGGCATGCGCCCTCATGTCCAGCTAATTTTTCTTTATTTATTGTAGATATGAGGTCTCCCCAAGTTACCCAGGCTGATCTCGAACCCCTGGGGTCAGGCAATACTCTCACCTCAGCCTCCCAAAGTGCCTGAATTATAGGCATGAGTAAAACATGTATTTCTAATCACCAATTTTCCAAAAACAATTTCCTTGTAAACACCTCAGACTCAGTATTTATGATGGTCTATCAACTGTATTTGCAATATATAACTCCAGTCTTGTGGGACACATTGGTTTATTTTAAATGCCATATAAAAGTTTTAGGAATAAAATAATAATTTTAGACAAACAAATACAGACTGGGAACATTGCATGGAAAAGAATGTTTCCCCCTACAAAGTATGAGTACTAAAGAATGAAAAAAGTGATTACAAACATTAGCTGGAGAAGTATTTTGAAGTGTGTGCCTCCCTAATGTAAATAGTTAGCTTTGTTTCTATAGAGTCAAAGGAATGTTAAGTGCAATACATGCTTGGCTTAATTCATGACATTACCTTCTCTAGAAATTCTGCCCTTTTTCACCTCCCTTCTAGAAATACATTCTGACCACATATCACCAGTCTTCTTTGGTCTCCTCTGTGACGTTCAAATTAGGTTTGGGGAAGATTCTTTTCAGATTCAATACTGGATGCATTGACTTCAGTAGCGTGCAAATCTACAAGTTCAATATTAACAGCAGCCATTAAAAACCCTTCCATACAAAACTGAACTTGTGTTCTCCCCATTTAAATTTAATCAGGTGTCCTTTAGCATTAAAATTTTGTGTTTCTCAATAGTCTAGAAAAAGTACATGCAACTTTTCTCTAAACGTCCAAACAGTCAACACGCTAGGCTTTACAGGCCGCATGGTTCTCTCATGGACATTCAACTCTACCACAGACAACAGTTAAATGTCAAGTACTTGCTTTGTGGTGCTGTTTAGAAGGCATGCTGTGTAAAAGAAAATTTTGACACTATCAACAGCTTCAACATTTTTTAGTCTGACGCCCAGAAAGGCATATGATGAGGACATTCACTGTGTGTTCAGAGTGTGCTTTTTGGGAGTGATAACTGGTTATTTTGTTCAATGTACCCAATCTGAACTATTAATTACTGCATGAACACCAATAAATTTGCAATTAAATACATTATATAATTTACAAAAGCATTATGCTAATGGAATTCAGGCTCTCCAGATTTTTTATACAAGGTTTGTGATGACCTCATAACGCCACAACAGAACCCTGTAAAACAACCTTCAATCTATTGAAGAGTGAGATCAGCATATAATGCCAGTATAAACATTACAAAAAATAAGACACACCCATTTGGGGATACTGAAAAGAAAATCTGACAATTCCTCCCTCAGAAAAGCCAATCCTAATCCTGATACTACAAGAAACAAAGAAAAACCAATATTAGAATGCTTATGAAATGACTCATTTAAGAAAATTCAAAAACACTGCAGTTTTTAAACTTTAGACAGCAACACACTGGATTTCATTCATAAAATGTAAGTTTAAGCATTAGTAAGAATTAAATTAGCTTAAGGAAAGAGTTTAGAAAGACAGGATTAAACACCCACTAAAAACATCCCAGTTATACTACCTAAAAATAGAAACAGTTCTAAAAAGCTTTGAAAATGATGCAAATAATATGAGGGGGAATCTCAAAAAAATGAAATTTATTTATAAAAAAACTGTGCAATTATCCTTACATGTTTAAATTTCAGTCACTTCGACGTATTCTCTGTTTCACGCAATACACTTATCGAGATGCTTTTTCCACTACTCAGCTTTTGAACTAATCAGTTCTGATAACTTTTAGTGCTTCTTCCATTTTTTTGTTTTACCTCTTTCACATTGACAAAACATTTCCCTTTGAGGACTGTTTTTTCGTCTGGGAAATAACAAAAAAATGTCACTCAGGTTAAGATCTGGTGAATAGGGAGGGTGGAGGGAGGGGGTCATGTAGTTTTTGGTCAAAAACTGAGGAACACTCTGTGCGGTGTGGACAGGTGCACTGTCATGGTGGAAGAACGAGTCACCTGTTTGCCACAACTCAGAACATTTCTTCTGCAAATTTATGATGCAAGTTTCTCAAAGCTTCCAGATAAAAACTTTGGTTAACCGTTTGATCCCGAGGAACAAATTCCGAGTGTACAACAAGGGGCCTGTTCTCCCAAAAATTATTCAAGTTTTTTGGGGGGTTCCCCCTTATAAAAAGGTAAAATACAAAAGAACATGATTATAATATAATATCAAATTAATGGCTAAAACAAGCCAAGAAATTGATAATTTCAGTAAGTTATTTTTACATTTAAGAAGAGTATATTTGGCAATCTTCCATATTTTTTGAATTAAAAAAACCATATGAAATCTACAACTCATGCAATAGTCATATTGCTTGTTTTCTAGCCAATAATCTAATTATAATAATAAAAAAACATAGACCATTACATTAAACAAACAATAAAAAATTAAGTCAATATAAGAAACTCTCCTATTATATTTTTGGTGTAAACATCAGCAAAAACTTAAATTTCACTCTAGAAATCACTACCAGAAAAAGGTAACAGTGACAATTTCGCCACTTAGCATCTATTGCAAAGTTGCAAATGAGTATTCCATGATTTGGGGGAAGATGTAGTGCACATTCTAAATAAAGTTGACAAATACAAAAGCATTATATATGAAACTAAAATTCTAAGACAAATGGTTGATTTCAGCATATGAAAGAATGAGACTATCCTTACCACAATTTGTTTCCTCACAGTTTTGTTTCTTCTTTGAATGGTTCCTAAATGCAGCTGACATGCTCCTGACATGTCAGTAGATATATGGAATTCAATTTTGTTATTATCCACAGGCTGTGGTTGGTCAGATACATCTGAAGGTAACCGCACTAGATGTAAATTGCTATTTAAAAACAATCACAGCATTAGTTTGCAATTGCAAATAAAATCCTGAGCACAATATTATTTCACATTCACCTCAAATTTAAAAGGTTATCACTGATAAAGCATTCACTATATTTTAGAAGGTGCACAAAGTCACTTAGGTAAACTTAACAAATGCTCTAATGAAGGTAGTATTAAATTTCTAATTTACCAATAAAATAACTGAGGTTAATGGATGTTAATAATTTGCATAAAGCCACTCCACAAATGACAAAGGATTTGATGACTGTTGATTCCAAACTCTGGGATATTTCTCACTATGCAAAAACACCTCACTCTGTGTTTAATGTTAAGTAATTTAATGCACTCTGTTTTCTACACTGTATAAACACTGTATACCTTTTCCTACCTAACTTTTGCCCCTCACTCTTCAAGGTCCAGCTCTAACATATATGACTATAAGCACTCAAAATGTTGCTGTCTACATTAAGATTTGCTATAACTGCAAAATACACACAAGACTGATGACTTTGTATAAGTACATAATGTAAAATATCTCTAAATCTAGATCTATTATATGCTAAAAATTATTTTGGATATATTGAGTTTAATAAGTTGCATTGCCAATATTAACTTCATATTTCTTTTCACTATTTTAAGCAGTTACTGAAGATTTTATTGTTGCTCATGGTATTTATTTCTATTGTCCAGTGCTGCTATACAGGTTCAAAGGGGGAAAGGGCAATTCTGGTGAAGTATACATAAAACAAATAGTTTATTTGCAACTTCTGGACTCTAACAAAGCACCCAACACACACTGGAAATTAATCTACTATACCTAATAACATTCTTGCCTAACCCTGGCCCAGATTCTCACTCCAAATCTGCTTATTCCCTAGGAAGCTTATAAGATGACATAGCCCAAAAGGAATTCTTTTTAAAATGTCAATGGGGCTGGGCTTGGTGGTTCAGCCTGTAATCTCATCACTTTGGGAGGTCGAGGCAAGTGGATTGCCTGAACCTGAGGGTTTGAGACCTGCCTGGGCAACATGGGGAGACCTCGTCTCTACAATAAACAAAAAAATTAGTGATATGTGGTAGCATGCGCCTGCAGTTCTGGCTACTTGGAAGACTGAGTCAGAAAGATAACCTGAGTCCAGAAGGTCAATGCTGGGATGGCCATGAACATACCACTGCACCCCAGCCTG
>NW_006947177.1:0-1082 GCF_000164805.1 Carlito syrichta | reverse complement strand
ATCTTAATCCTAGGAGAAACTGCCTTTGGAAACAAGAGCTGACTAACCAGTCTACAAGGAAATAGAAGTAAAAAAAATCTAGAAAGAAGTACAACTTTAGAAGGGACAAGGTCATATAAAATAATTTTACTGTGCAAACTTTCCATCAGGTGTATAGAGATTTACTTATAAATTTTACTGCCATGTATGCTCACTGGTCACTAATCACATGCCAATATCATAGGTATAACTGATCCTATGTCAGAGGCGATCTTCCAGATGGGCCTTTATAGACCTCAGCCATGTAGCTATAGATGTTGGCTCCCAACACAGCTCAGATGACTTAGCTCTCATAAAACCTTTCCAGATTTCTCCACTGGGTGGGATGTTTCTTGCCTCACTACCTTCTGTTCTTACTTTAAATTTTTCTTGTGTCATGTATTTTAATTGCTCATGTGTTGGGAGCCAGCCTTGGAGGCCCGCCTGATGACAAAGTCCAGGTGTGCTGAGGACCCCTGGCCGCAAAGCGAGTCTGGGCAGCTGAGGCCCTTCTGTCTTCCATCTTTGCTGTTGATACAGCTGAAGAAATTCTATGCAGTCGTGGAAGAAGATGGCATGTTTATGCGAAGAATCACAGCTAACCTGGCATGTTTATGCGAAGAATCACAGCTAACCTGGAAATGTCATGGTTTATTTTTCCATTTTCCCACTATACCACTTGGCCTTTTCTAACATATGCAAAGGTTAAACTCTGAAGCACATCAAGAATGCTTTCTTTCACTTGGTTATAAGTTACTAGATATTGCTTAAGTAATAAATGATATACGTATATTCACTCCTTATTTGATTTATAATTGTGTAATTTAGTATTTAGACATAAGGATTTTTAGAAGCACAAGTTTATAGTAGTTCATTATGAATTCATTATAGTTCTAACACTTATCTAGGAGTTTGTAGGTGATTTATAACACTGTTTTCACTAACTTAGGATAAAGGTTAATGTTAAGACTTAATTCTATAGTTAAAACTATAAACTTATAACTCTAAATTAACATTTATAGAGTAGGTTTTTCACTGGAACTCATAATATAATAATCAGACAC
>NW_006947176.1:0-643 GCF_000164805.1 Carlito syrichta | reverse complement strand
TTTTTATTTACAGTGAATGTCATCCCATAGTTCCTTTGAAGTTTAGGAAGAAGTAAGGAAAATAGAAGTAAAAATGCTTTTGTTTTTTAAACAAACAAATACAGGATACTTTAGCATTCCGTCTTCTTGAGCTTTTCACAAAATGGTGCTGCTCTAGGTTGAATACTTGTACATAAGGGAACTGGAAATACAGTTCTTGCCTTCATGGGCCTCCCCACAGCCACGCCATCTGCAGGGGTGACACCGCTGGCTCTTCAGGTCCCATTCTGATTATGAGCCTGCCCAGCAAGTGGACTTACCACAGGATTCCCGAGTAGTCAGGGTCTGGGGGGTTGGGGAGAGGGCCAGGACAGCTGCAGGTGCTAGGGGAACCACACTGAGCCAGGCCCACAGGGCATCTGAAGAATGAAGACTGAGCACCAATACTTGAGTGCCAAAAGTCAGAGAAGCTGAGAAGGCACATGGCTCCCCCCAACCCCACTCAGATCACACATGCCCCATCACATGACACCAGACCTTGCCCCTCCCACAAACCCACAACTCTGTGTGTTCTGTGACAGTGCAAAAGTTACCAGTTTTTTAAGTCAAGAGACAAAGGAGACAACAGAACAATGGAGATTACCAAAGAAATGAAAAAGGAATT
>NW_006947175.1:3274-4056 GCF_000164805.1 Carlito syrichta | reverse complement strand
TCATGGCATTTAAATATAGTTCCTTGATATCATTTGAAGAGAGTTCAATGAAGAATAATCTCTTGACTGTGTTTGTTTAAACAAATAACAAGCTGGTACAAATATTGGACAAAGGTTTCTTGTAAGAACTCTGAAAATAGATGATCACATATCAGACTTATTGAAAATGCTACATTATAGTCATGTTATTTTGGGAGCAGTCACTAAGAATTTTGGATATGCTAATTTCTAATGGGAAGATTATACCTATCTTTTTGTAGTTGACTTGATAATTACATTAAGTAACTTGCATGAAAATATTTTGTCAAAATTTAAGTTTTAAAAAAAGTTTGTGTTATTATTTTCTTTGTTGCTATACAAATTTTTAAACAATTTTTTTTTGAGATAGTGCTGTTCTGTTTACTGTTTTGGAAACTAGACTATTTTTCAACAGCTCAGTAAAAATGAATGGCATTGTTTGTGAAGCTTGGGAATGAAGCCATAGATATTTCTTGACATCTATCATTTATGATTCTTTCAACAACTAATTTGCTCACATCACTCTCCTTTAAACTTTGTTGAGAAACAACTTCCACCCAGATGCTTTACTTCAGGTTTTGGCAAAGATTTTAAAGGTTTTAAAGATTTTTGACTTTGTGGTTATATACAGTTTCTGTAGCCCCTTCTCCTCCTCCTCCTCCTCCTTTTTCTCTTCTCATTTTTTCTTTTTCAAGACCCTTTCAAAGTGTAAGAATCTTGTTTAATTCTTGTTTTTGACTTATTTCATTGAATTCTTTTCTCTT
>NW_006947175.1:0-2165 GCF_000164805.1 Carlito syrichta | reverse complement strand
AATTTGCGGTTGGTATGCCTAGCAGAGTTATCTAAATCCACTAAATCACAATTCCTCTCTTGTGAAATAGACTCATAATAGTTCTCATTTCAAAAACTAGTTGGAAGAACCAAATGAAATTTAAGATAATACCCCAAAATTAGCTGTCATTATCTTCAGCATGAATTAAGCAGGAGTCCAATATTGGAAATGTGTAACTTTATTTTACTTTTTTTTAATTTTAAAGATGTAGGGTACAATTCAGGGTTAGAACCTAAGTGGACATCATACTTGTGAAGTTTGCTACCCTTAATGATGTTATGTGCCCCCCATATTCCGTCACCTGGTAGTGTCCCACTACTGTCAATCCATATTTTATAGTATTATGATAAATGTTCAGGGTTCACTTATGAGTGAGTATATGTAGTACTCAGATCTTGCTTCTGTGATAAATCCTGACTGTAATAGACTCTAGTTCCATCCAAGTTGCTGAGAAGTTCATAATTCTGTTTTCCTTTGTGGCTGCAAATATTCTATCGTGTAAGTGTATATTTTTTTTATCCAGTGCATTTTTGATGGACAGCGTGGTTAATTCCATGTTTTTGCTATTGTGAATAATGCTGCAATCAACATGTGTGCACAGGTATCTTTTGTATGTGATTTGAGTTCCTCAGGATATATTCCTAGAAGGGGGATTGCTGGGTCACATGGAAAGTCAATTTTTAGATCTTTTAGAAAGCACCACAGTGTTTTCCACAGAGGTTATATTAATTTACATACCCACCAACAGTGTAGAAGTATTCCCTTTTCGCCACATCCTCTGCAGTATCTGTTGTTTTTTGAATTATTGATGATGGCTATCCTAACTGGAGTTAGGTAGTATCTCAGTGTGGTTTTAATTTGCATTTCTTTGATGATTAGTGAGGCTGAGCATTTTTTCATGTACCTGTTGGCTGCTCATATGTCTTCTGAGAAGTATCTATCATATCTTTTGCCCATTTTTAATAGGGTTGTTAGGGTTTTTTTTCCTTTTGGCACATTTGAGTTCCTTGTTGATCCTGGATTTTAAGCCTTTGTCAGATATACAATTGGCAAGTATTTTTTTTCCCATTCTGTGGGCTGTCTTCCTGCTCTCTCGATGGTTGCTTTTGCTTTGCAGAAGCTTTTCAGTTTGATGAGGTCCCGTTTGGCTATCTCATCTTTTATGACATTTGCTTTTGGAGAGTTGGTCAGGAATTGGTTGCCTATTCTAATTTTCTTAAGGGTGTTTCCTACGTTTTCTTCTAGGATTCTTATAGTTTGAGGGGTTTTTTTGGTTTTTGTTTTTGTTTTTTTGAGTTGGAGTCTCACTCTATCGCCCAGACTGGAGTGCAGTGGCCGCTCCCGGCCACCGCAGCCTCGACCTGCTGGGCTCCAGCGATCCTTCCGCCTCAGCCTTCCGAGTAGCCAGAATTACAGGCGCGTGCTACCATGCCCGGTTGATTTTTTGATTTATTGTAGAGATGAGGTCTCGCCTGCCCAGGTGGGTCTCGAACCCGCGGGCTCAGGTAATCCACTCACCTCAGTCTCCCAAAGGCGCGGGATTACAGGCTGAGCCACTAAGCCCGGCTGGTTTGGGGTTTTACCTTTAGCTCTTTGATCCATTTAGAGGTGATTTTTGTGTACAGTGATAGGTTAGAGTCCTGTTTCCGTCTCCTGCATATGGTCAGCCAATTTTTCCAGCGCCATAAACTGAATACGTTCTCCTCTCTCCAGTGGTTGTTGGTGGAGGCTTTGTTGAAGATGAGTTGGTTTGAGAAATTGAGCTTTTGCTACCAGAATCTCTATCCTGTCTCATTGATCTATATGCCTGTTCTTATACTAATACCATTATGTTTTGATTATTGTAGCTTTATAGTAGAGTTTGAAGTCTGGAAGTGTGATACCTCCTATTTTATTTCTTTTGCAGAGAATTGTTTTGGCTATTCGTGATCCTTTATGTTTCCATATGAATTTCTGTACCGTTTCCAGGTCCAAGAAGAATGATGTTGGTAATTTAATGGGAATTGCATTAAGTCTGTAGATTGTCTTTGGTAGGATTGCCTTTGATAGAACATCTTCACAATGTTAATTCTTCCAATTCATAAGCATGGAATATTTTTCCATTTGTGTCTTCTTTGATTTCTTTGAGTAGTGTTTTGTAGTTC
>NW_006947174.1:0-640 GCF_000164805.1 Carlito syrichta | reverse complement strand
AAAAAGGATTAATAAGCATGAGAATAATCCGTTGGGATAAACTTTCAAACTGAGTATGTTAGCCTACAGATTCTAAATACTACTATGAATAAATTTATGATAATGACTGTAGTTCTATCATTTCATTTTAAAAGTATACCCTTGAATCCTCAGCCAAAATAAGTAATGTTAGTGCCATGAAAAATGAATTGATAAGGAAGCAATTTTATAACTCTAGGGCATGGTTAAAATCTAATATGGCAAGCACTAGAAAACATAGCATGCTGATTAAGGATTGTCTGGATTGGCTCTCCTGGTCAGTTAAATTATCCCAAGAGCTATCTCATTATTAGGAAATGCTCACATGAGATGAGAATCCCATTTACTCCCATACATGCAACTTTGCTTCTGCAGGGGAATGTTAGGAGGGGACTGCTAGATGCCATGCTCTACATTACTCACAGACTATGCCTTCAATGACATATATCTTGGAAGCCACAAGTGATTTGAGTCATAGAAAAGGGAACTTTTAAGGAAAAAAATGTAACTTAAACATAATTTGCCTCATCTGCCAGGACATTATCATTTTTTAATTATTACATGAGCCACATTTTACATAGTGATTAAATTCAGACTAACTAAAGGGTTGGATGTTTCAAGG
>NW_006947173.1:0-546 GCF_000164805.1 Carlito syrichta | reverse complement strand
AAAAAAAAAAAAAAAGAATGAAATATGAAACAATAAACCATCAAGAATAGCCAAAAGAATATTATGAAAAAGAAACAATGCAGGAGCAATCACTGTTACAGACTTCAAACATTACTATATGTTTACAGTAAGCAACACAGCCTGGTACTGGTACAAGAATAGGTCCATAGGCCAATGGATCAGGACAGAGTATGAAATTCTCAAATGCTCAATCAACTCATGTTTGAAAATATCTCCAAAATCCAATGGGTAATGGAAAACATATTCAGCAAATGGTACTGGGAAAAGGCTGATCACAGGTACAAAGTTGAAACAGGACACCTAACTATTAACAAACACATTAACTCTAAATGGATCAAAGACTTAAAATTAAAAAACCAAATTAAAATAATCTTAGAAAAAACAGGAGACACCATTATGGAAACTGGACTGAAAACTAAGTCCTCTTCAGAATCCTGTATGAAATTCTCAAATGCTCAATCAACTCATGTTTGAAAATATCTCCAAAATCCAATGGGTAATGGAAAACATATTCAGCAAATGGTA
>NW_006947172.1:0-791 GCF_000164805.1 Carlito syrichta | reverse complement strand
TGCTTTCTTGATGGTTTCTTTGGCTTTGCAGAAGCTTGTCAATTTGATGAGGTCCCACTTGTCTGTCTTATCTCTTATGGCATGGGAACTTGGAGTTTTGTTCAGGAATTGGTTGCCAGTTCCAATTTCCATAGAGGTGTCTCCTGCATTTTCTAGGTTCTTATAGTTTGAAGTTTTACGTTCAGGTCTTTGATCTATGTAGAGTTGATTTTTGTGTATGGTGATAGGTAGGGGTACTGTTTCAATCTTCTGCATGTGGTCAGTCAATTTTCCCAGCACCATTTACTGAATAGGTTCTCTTCTCCCCAGGGTTGTTGGAGGTTTTGTCAAAGATGAGTTGATTGAGGAATTGAGGTTTTGCTTCTGGAATCTCAATTCTGTTCCATTGGTCTATATACCTGTTCTTGTACAAATATCAGCCTGTTTTGATTATTGTAGCTTTATAATAAAGTTTAAAGTCTGGGAATGTGATACCTCCCACTTTTTTCCCCCTTAGGATTGGCTATTTGTGGTTGTTTATGTTTCCATATGAATTCCTGTATTGTCTATATATATATATATATATATATATATATATATATATATAACGCACACACACACACAAACACACACACACACGACAGAATGATGAAAAAGAATACAGAAAGAGTCCAAAGCAAATAAAAACACAGTAATTTTTAAATGTGTCATCTTCAGAGTCCTAGAGGGAATAGAAGTCTTAATTATCCCTGATATCCATGCCATTTAACAGGCAAGACACTAGAAAGGCTGCTAGAGGGATAGAAGAGAAA
>NW_006947171.1:0-820 GCF_000164805.1 Carlito syrichta | reverse complement strand
TCATTTACATTCCCAACACTGTGAAGTGTTCCTTTTCCTGTATCCTCTCCAGCATCTGTTGTTTTTTGAGTTATTTATGATGTCCATCCTGACTAGAGTCAGGTGGTATTTGACTGTGGTTTTAATTTGCATTTCTTTGGTGACTAGTGAGGTGGAGCATTTTTTCATGTATCTGTTGGCTGCTTGTATAACTTCTTTTGAGAACTATCTATTCATATATTTTGCCTACTTTGTAATGGGGCTGTTTCTTTTTCTCTTTTTGTCATGTTTGAGTTCCTCATAGATCCTAGATGTTAGGCCTTTGTCAGACATACAGTTGGCAAATACTTTTTCCCAGTCTGTGGGCTGTCTCCCTGCTTTCTTGATGGTTTCTTTGGCTTTGCAGAAGCTTGTCAATTTGATGAGGTCCCACTTGTCTGTCTTATCTCTTATGGCATGGGAACTTGGAGTTTTGTTCAGGAATTGGTTGCCAGTTCCAATTTCCATAAAGGTGTCTCCTGCATTTTCTAGGTTCTTATAGTTTGAAGTTTTACGTTCAGGTCTTTGATCTATTTAGAGTTGATTTTTGTGTATGGTGATAGGTAGGGGTACTGTTTCAATCTTCTGCATGTGGTCAGCCAATTTTCCCAGCACCATTTACTGAATAGGTTCTCTTCTCCCCAGGGTTGTTGGAGGTTTTGTCAAAGATGAGTTGATTGAGGAATTGAGGTTTTGCTTCTGGAATCTCAATTCTGTTCCATTGGTCTATATACCTGTTCTTGTACAAATATCAGCCTGTTTTGATTATTGTAGCTTTATAATAAAGTTTAAAGTCTGGTAT
>NW_006947170.1:0-704 GCF_000164805.1 Carlito syrichta | reverse complement strand
TCTGTGCATACAACTTATTGACCTTAAAGGATGCTAAAGTAAAATTAAGAGTGGAAAATTCTGAGACCCACAGTAACCAGTAATATCAAGTATTGGTCAACTCTGAGCCAATTATGCATCTGCATAAATTTGGCAAATAGGAAGCCAATGGTGACTCAAGTAGGAGGGTAGAAAACAAAAGACCAATTGAGGAATGATGTGCATTAAACAAATATAGTACATACAGATAGCCCTCATTTCATAATTCTAAATGAAAATACCTAGGTGAAGCAGAAAAAAGGTGTATTCAACATATCCTTAATTTTTTTGCTTTTTTCTCACATGTTGCTATTTTATTGTTTTTGGTCTTTTGGGCTGCAGTTTTGCTAGCTCTGTTAATTTGTTCATTCTGTGTTGAGAATAGAACAGTCAACAAGATTTTCTTCTCTAGAAAATCACGGTTTCTGCTAAGCTTGAATTTGCATTTTAGTGTATAAATAATAAAATGATTTACTTATCTGACATGCACTTCTAAGGAATAAGTGTAACTTATAAGTCATCAAAGAGATAATTTGACAAAAGCTCAAATTATAAATTGCCTTGCTCAACTTTCATCTTACTTTGAAGAAATTAAGAATTAATTATAATTTATCAACTTTTTTAAATGTTTCATTATAAACATTTTCAGTTGTCCAAATAAAATTGCTGGACTTCAAGCCACACAG
>NW_006947169.1:0-3261 GCF_000164805.1 Carlito syrichta | reverse complement strand
AAAAGACTCACGGTTGATCCCAATAAATGGCTTTGGCTCATTTCACTGAACAGTTGTCCATTTTCTTTCTCTTTCTTCCTCTTTATGTCTATCCCGCCATCTATCTGTCTTTTCATATCTACGTACTACAGAATCGGCTTCTGCATTAAACAGATTCCAGTCTCTTTCTATCTACCCGTTTCCCTTTCTTTCTCTTCATTTCTCCAGTATAATCGCAGATGCTACCCCACCACCCATGAACCCTCTAAATATCTGCAGGGCCTGGTCCTCCATATTTTTACAGTTATCAACACAGCCTGGTATTGGTACAAGAATAGGTACATAGGCCAATGGGTCAGGATAGAGAATGAAATCCTCAAATTCTCAACCCACTCATCTTTTAAAAAACCTCCAAGGCCCATTGGGTAATGGAGAACAAATACAGCAAATGGTGCTGGGAAAAGCCTGACAATATGCACAAGATTGAAACAGGACCCCTATCTATCACCATACACATTAACTCTAAATGGATCAGAGACCTAAACGTAAAACACCATAAGTTCCACAAGTGGAATATCCTCAAATTCATATACTTCTGTAAAACAAAAGAAACCATCAGAAGAGCAGGGATACAGCCAACAGAATGCGAAAAACGATTCTCCACCAATATATTTGTAAAACGGGAAAACATCTAGGATCTACAAGAAACTCAAACACTCAGAAAAATCAGACAAACATTCACTTTGAAAAGTGTGCAAAATACGTGATTGGACACTTTTCATAAGATGAGATACGAGCAACCAGCAGACATATGAAAATTGCTCACCCACACTCATCCTCAAAGAAATACAAATGAAACCACTTTGAAATACCACATAACCCCTGTAAGACTGGCCATCATTAATAAAACAAACGATAAAAGATACAGGTAAGGATTTGGGAATAATTAAAAGATTCTGCACTGCATGGGGACTGAAAAGTAGAGCAACATCTTTGGAAAAAAGTTTGGTGGTTTGTAAAGGAACAAGACATTGACCTACCATGTGACTCAGCAATTCCCCTGTCGAGACTATGCCTGGAGGAACACAAATCATTTTATCAAAAAGATACCAGCACGAGTATGTTTTTTTGAAGCTCTAATCACAATTGCAAAAAAACATGGTACCAAAAATGTTGCCCATCAAAGCTGAAAAGGATAGAAAAAATGTGGTATATATGCGGTGGAATATAATGCAGCCATAAAAAAGGACAGATAGAAGGATTTTGCAGAACGTTTGATGGATATGAGATAGGTCATTTTTAGTGATATATCACACAAACAAAGAACAGAGTTCCATATGTTCTCACTCATGAACTGAACGTGATCACTTATAGTGTAGTAAGGAAGTGAATGCCATTAGTGGAAACCTGTTTAGGGGAATGGGTGAGATTGGCAGTGGAGGAATACTGCTAAGGAAGGGAGGGACATACCTCCTCAACCAAGGACCCTGCATAATCAATGGTTGTATATCTAACTCTGAATTGTACACCACAATTCTTTAAAAAAAATAAAATAAATAAATAAACAAATGAAAGCTGTCAAACTTGCAACAGACTTAATTTGATTATTCTATATTTTATTTATTTTTTCTTTAAAAATGGTTAAAATTCATGATTGGCCCCAGAAATGTTCATTATGCAGGGATTGATTTTCTAAAATTGTATAATACTCCAATGATAACTACTTTTCTATTTAATACGTTGGAATACATGGTATAATTCTGCCTTTAACATTGACACCTACAGTGTTACTGACATAAATTCTGAATGTTTTATTCGCACAAATTGAAATTTGTTGGAATTCCAGATCTATATCACACTTAGAAAACTGAACATTGAGTTTCAGTGTACCTAAGTGCTATTCAGAAGGCAGAATGAATAATAAATATTAAAAATTTCCAAAAATAAAACAGTATCGTGATTTAACACATCATTTTCCATTCTTAAAATTTGTGTACATTTTCTTGGTGCACTCTGTATTTTCTGCTTGTTAATTTTGAGTAAATGTTTCAGATGTGCAAACTTTAGAGAAAAGTTTCCCTTATATAATTGAAGGAAATATAAAATCACATTCCTTTTTTATTTTAACCCAATTTATATTTTTCAAAAGAATATTAACATTGAATCTCCTATTATTTTCTCTACCTAAGACAAAAGGCTGTACTCGGTCACAAGGTGTCCAATTATTCTGAATCCTTTAATCACCAAGCATTTACAATGAGGCACACAGAAATAAGAGAATTCGGAGGCCAACATATATAATCCAAAATAACATGGGGATGTACAAAGTAGTAAGTATTTGAGCTCTGCATTAATATAAAAATTTAAATAATTGAAAGTTCTGGAAAAGTGATTATGATCTTAGCAAAAGCAATGTTCAAATCCTGTAGGAAAAACTGCTCAAAGACTGTTACACAATACTCAAATCATTAAAAAGTTTCTAAGCAAATGAAAGTGATAAAATATTATTTGGTTGTGCTATAACGAAGTGTCAACAGGACTCTGTGACCCTAATAATAAAACACATCCTCTTGGGTAACTCCTACAGGTCCTCTCCTAATTTGGGAGTTTCTCATACTCTCAATAAACACTGCTTTTAAAAAAAAGACTACCTCCTTTAGACCTTTCTTGAATGATAAATTATCCATGGAGAAATTTTTGGATAGGTGTGAACACATGGTTCCCTCCACTTCTTGGGAATGAAACTCACCATGCCTACTGCATTTGGCAGATCACTGTACACAAGTGCTTGAAGCCTAAATATTGCTCAGTAGTCAAGGTCCTCCCATTATGATGTCAAATTCTGAGGCTGATGTCATCAATGACAATTTGGCATGCTTGTTTCCGTGACTTTACTTACCTCTTCTAATATAAAAATTAGCCTTTTAGTCAATCTACAGATTCAATGAAATAACCATTAAGTTAACATCTTTTTCTCAGACTTGGAAATTGCAATAAAGAATTCAAATGAAACAATAAACAATCACGAATAGCCAAAAGAATCTTATCAAAAGAAACAAAGCAGGAGCTATGGCAGTACCAGACTACAAACTTACTATATGTTTACAGTAATCAACACAGCCTGGTATTGGTACAAGAGTAGGTAAATAGGCCAATGGATCAGGACAAAGAATAAAATCCTCAAATTCTCAACCAACACATCTTTGAAAAAAACCTCCAATACCTACTGTTTAATGGAGAACATATTCAGTAAATGGTGCTGGGAAAAGGCTGACAACATGC
>NW_006947168.1:0-862 GCF_000164805.1 Carlito syrichta | reverse complement strand
GGGTTACTAATTCTAGACCTCTAAAAGATTTATTTATACAAGGAGTTAAAAATCACAGGCTTGTTAGACACAGGAGCTGATGTTTCTTGTATTGATGTTTCTTGTATTGCCGGGAAGGATTGGCCTGCCTCATGGCCAAACTCATATGGCTCCTTCGGGACTTATAGGCATTGGTCGAGCACCCTCAGTAGCCAAAAGTTCACAGATTTTAAATTGAACAGATAATGAGACTTCAGAAACTTTTTGCCCGTATGTTATTCCATCTATCTCCTTTACATTATGGGGAAGAGAGATTCTTTCACAAATGGGCACGCTTTTGTATAGCCCCAGTGATAAAGTCTCAGCACAAATGCTGCAGATGGGCTATGTTCCCTTTAAGGGACTTGGTAAAGACAGACAGGTAATTACAAAAACCTGTTCAAGTGAATGAAAAACAAACCAAACTGACATTGGCTATTCAAATTTACCCTATAGGCCATTGTTGTTAAGGTTGCATGTCAATAAGCCAGTTTTGGGTAAAACAATGGCCTGTACCATCTAAGAAACTTAAGGCAGCAAAAGATTTGGTGCAATAGCAGTTAAAAGCTGGCCTATAATTGTCATAAGGAAAAAATAAACAAAACAGAAATACTTAGAATTATGCATAAAGTAAAAATGCAGAAGTATTCTGCTTTAAATTAATAAGAAAGAACTTGAAAAATATATTGACAGGTATTTGGAGGATGGTAATTCACAAAGAATTTTTTTTTACATATAATCCATTATAAAATTAAATAGAAATTTATTTTGTGTATTTAAGTTACAATTTTTCTCATACAAATTTACCTTATCCACAACTTTATATACAGTATATCAATTAATT
>NW_006947167.1:0-796 GCF_000164805.1 Carlito syrichta | reverse complement strand
CAACAATGCTAGCTGGTACACTGATGCCTATGGGTTCCTAGAGTACCTACCTAGCAGGGGAAGCCTGTACTACAAGGGAACTGTTCTCCAACAGATAATTCTTGTTTTGGGGGTGAGGTGGAGTGCCCTCATATTTTCTCCCTGATAAAGAAGAAAACTGCACAACAAGATTACTCCACCTCTTTTCTCCCTTCCTGCTTCAGAAGCTGTCATGTAAAGATGACTGCCTGAAGCTGCAGCAGCCATTTTGCAACCATGGGGTAAGATGTTGCAGGACTAAAGACTTTCAGTTGAGGGCTAGGTGTGGTGGCTCATGCCTGTAATCCCATCACATTGGCAGGCTGAAATGAGAAGATTGCTTGAGCCCAGGAGTTCAAGACCAACCTGGACAACATAGCAAGACCTTGTCTCTACAAAAAATAAAATAAAATAAATTAGCCAGGCGTGGTGGCATGTATCTGTAGTCCAAGCTACTTGAGTGGCTAGGTAGAAAGATCGCCTGAGCCCAGGAGGTTGAGGCTACAGTGGACAGATATCATGCCTCTGCACTCTAGCCTGGGTGATGGAGTGAGACCTCGACTCAAAAATAAATGAATACAATATTTTCAGCTGAGGATGGCACAGTGGGTGTATAAAAAAAAACCTGGGGTCTTTGATGACCTCATTGGGCTACTAATTCAGCTTTAGTTATCTTACTTCCATACTTCTTGTTAGGTCAACAATAAGTGTTTTTCAGTTTAAGCTACTATGAGGAACACAGTCTGATACTTGCAACTGAATGCATCCAAACTGATAC
>NW_006947166.1:0-3729 GCF_000164805.1 Carlito syrichta | reverse complement strand
CTTTATCTTTTAATTTTGTAGAGACAGGGTATTTCTATGAGCCCCAGGTTAGTCTCAAGCTTCTGGCCTTAAGCTATCTTCCCACCTTGGCATCCCAAATGCTGGAATAACAGGTAAGAACCACTAAGTCTAGCTTTTTATTTTATCTTATTTTCTATATTTTGTTTTATTTTATTTTATTTTAATTGCTGAGATGTCAGGCAGGAACCACTAAGTCTGACTAATTATTTAATTTAATTTAATTTTAATTTACTATTTTATTATTTGTGTTTTTTAGAGATAAGGTTTTCCTATGAAGCCCTGGCTAGTCTCAAACTCCTGGCCTCAAGCAATCCTCCTGACTCAGCATCCAAAAGTGCTGGAATAACAGGCAAGAACCACACGTATGGCTAATTATTTTATTTTATTTTACTTTACTATTTTTTAATTACTATTTTGTAGAGACAGGGTATAATAGAGGGTCAGGCAAGTTTCTATTTTCTGGTCTCAAGAAATGCTCCTGCCTTGGCCTCCCAAAGTGTTGGGATGAGAGTTAGGAACTACTAAGACTAGCTAATTATTTTATTTTAATTTATTTCATTTCATTTTACTCTATTTTTTTATGTTTTAGAGAATGGGTTTTACTATGAGGGCCAGACTAGTCTCAAACTCCTGGTCTCAAGTGATCCTCCCCCTTGGCCTCCCAAAGTACTGGGATGCCTGACAGGAACCACTAAGTCTGGCTAATTATTTTATTTTAATTTATTTTATTTTATTTACTTGTTATATTTTTATTTTGTAGAGACATGGTTTCTACTCCTGGCCTCAAGCAATACTCCCACCTTGGCTATCCAAAGTACTGAGAAGACAGTCAGAAATCTCTAAGTCTGGCTAACTATTTTATTTATTATATTTTATTTTCTTTTCCTTGACTGTTTTATTTTTTATTTTATAGAGACAGGGTTTTGTTACGAGGCCCATGCTAGTCTCAAACTACTGGTCTCAAGTGATCTTCCCACCATGGCCTCCCAAAGTGTTGGGATTACAGGAAGGAACCACAATGTCTGGCTAATTATTTTATTTTATTTTTTTTATTTTACTGTACTTTGCTTCACTATTTTTTTTATTTTTAGGGACATACTTTGCTATGAGGCCCAGGCTAGTCTCAAACTCCTGTCCTCAAACGATCCTCCCATCTTGGCATCCCAAATTGCTGGCATGACAGTCAGGAACCAGAAAGTCTGACTATTTTATTTTATTTTACCATTTTTTTTATTTTGTAGGGACAGGGTTTTGCTATGAGGCCCAGCTTGTGTCCAACTCCTGGCCTCAAGCGATCATCCTGCCTGAGCCTCCCAAACTGTTGTACAAACTCAGTCCATCTAATTATTTTATTTTATTTTGTTTTATTTTATTTTATGTTACTTTACTCTTTTATTTTATTTTATTTGTAGAGACAGGATTTTGCTATGAAGTACAGGCTAGTCTCAAACTCCCAGCATCAAGTGATCCTCCCCCTCAGTCTCCCAAAGTACTGGGATGCCAGGCAGGAACCACTAAGTCTGGCTAATTGTTTTTTTTATTTTACTTTTATAGTGTATTTTATTTACTATGTTATTTTTTTATTTTGTAGAGACATGGTTTTTCTATTGGGCCAAGACTTGTCTCAAATTCCTGGCCACAAGCAGTCTTCCCATTATGGCCAACCAAAGTGCTGAGAAGACAGGCAGAAACCACTAACCTAGTTATTTTATTATATTTTATTTTATTTGACTTTACTATTTTGTTTATTTATTTTTGTATAGAGACCAGGTTTTACTATGAGGCCCAGGCTACTCTCAATCTCCTGGCCTCAAGTGATCCTTCCGCCTTGGCCTGTCAAGGAGCTGGGATGCCGCCAGGAAGCATTCAGTATGGCTAAATTTTTTATTTTATTTTACTTTTTTATTTTACTTTACAATTTTTTTATTTAGTAGTGACATGGCTTTACTATGAGGCCCATGCTAGTCTGAAACTACTGACCTCAAGCAATCCTCCAAACTCATCTTCTAAAGTGCTGGAAACACTAAGCCTGGCTAATTATATGATTTAATATTATTTTATTTTGATTTACCAATTTATTTATTTTTTATTTTAGAGACAGGTTTTTGATATGCGGCTAAGCTATTCTCAAACTCCTGGCCTCAAGCAGTCCTCCAGTCACGATCTCCTAAAGTGTTGGGATGACAGGGAGGAACCACTAAATCTGACTAATTATTTTACTTTATTTTGTTTTATTTTATTTTACTTTACTATTTTCTGTTTTTGTTTTGTAGATACAGGATTTTGCAAGGAGTTCCAGGCAGTCTGAAAGTCCTGGCCTCAAGCAATCCTAACACCTCAGACTACCAAAGTGCTGTGAAGACAGGCAGAAAACTCTAAGTTTGGCTCTTTCTTTATTTTATGTTATTTTACTTTATTATTTGATTATTTTATTTTTTAGACACAGGCTTTTTCTATGAGACAAATACTGGTCTCAAACTACTGGCCTCAAGTGATCCTCCTGCCACAGTCTTCCAAATTGCTATGATACCAGGCAGGACTCACTAAGTCCGGCAAATTATTTTATATTATTTTACTTTACTATTTCATTTTTTCATTTGGTAGAGTCAGGGTTTTGCTATGAGACTCCCATTAGTCTCAAACTGCTGCCCTCAAGCCTTCCTTCCCCTCAGCCTCCCAAAGTACTGATATGCCAGGCAGGAGCCACTAATATGGCTAATTATCTTATGTTATTTTATTTATTTTAGTTTAGTTTAGTTTGCTTTACTATTTTATTTTTTATTTTGTAGAGACAGGGTTTTGCTATGAGGCCCATGCTATTCTCAAACTCCTGGCCTCAAGCAATCCTCCCACCTCAGCCTCCAAAGTGCTGGGAAGACAGGCAGAAACCACTAAGTCTGGGTAATTAATTAATTGATTTTATTTTACTTTATTTTATTTTATTCTACTATGCTAAGCTTTTAAAAAAATTTTAGATACAGGTCTTTACTTTGAGGCTTAGGATAGTATCAAACTCTTGGCATCAAGCAATCTTCTCACCTTGGCCTCCCATAGTGCTGGGATGCCATGCAGGAACCACTAAGTCTGGCTAATTTTTTTATATTATTTTATTTTATTTCATCTTTCTTTACTATTTTATCTTTTATTTTGTAAAGACTGGGTTTGGTATGAGGCCCTGGTTAATCTCAAACTCCTGGACTCATGTGATCCTCCCACCTAAGACTCCAAAAATGCTGGGAAGACAAGCAGAAATCATTAAGTCATGCTAATTATTTTATTTTTTATTTTATTTTATTTCTTTCATTTTACTCTACTATATTATTTTTTTATTTTTTAGATACAGGGTTTGCTATGAGGCACAAGCTAGTGTCATACTCTTGGCCTAAAGCAATCCTCCTGACTCAGCCTCCCATAATACTGGAATGCCAGGCTGAAACCACAAAGCCTGGTTAATATTTTATTTATTTTAACTTATTTTATTTTACTTTATTTTATTTTACTTTACTTTAATTCCATTTAATTTATTTTATTTATATTTTGTTTTATTTTACTTTACTAATTTTTTTTTTTAGAGAAAGGGTTTTGCTATGAGGCCCAGGCTAGTCTCAAACTTCTGGCCTCAAGCAATCCTCCAAGCTTGGGATTCCAAAGTACTTGGATGACAGGCAAGAACCACTAAGTCTATCTAATTATTTTATTTTATTTTAC
>NW_006947165.1:0-568 GCF_000164805.1 Carlito syrichta | reverse complement strand
TCACTCTCCATCATCCCAAACATCACCCCATAACTGCTACACACAAGTCCTCCCACAGACACATATACTCCATTCCCCAAACCTGGTTTTCAGTCACCACTGCAGTACTACCAGTACATTAAAGGTGTAAAATCAGATATTTAGAGCTGTCTGTCTTCTACAAAAGTGTCTCACTTTCATTTCAGGAGGTCTTTGGAATTTTTTATTCCTACTTCAATCTCTTCACTAGGGTGTACCTTTGGTCAACTTCCTTCAGGATATTGACACATGTGGTGGGTCCTCCTATAATGCAATTATCTCCCAGGCTTCTGGTGACTACCCAGATCTTTTACCTCAGCGTAGCACAGCCTACTCAGGCAGAGGAGTACAAAAACCAGTGAGCTGCGAGCTTGTGGATTCCATTCTCTTCATCTCCTGAAGTTGGAACTGAAATATGAGATGCACTTTCAAGTCCACATGAGGGAGGCTCCTGGTTCTGCAGAGTCAGTGCCAGGGTTCCCAAGACCTCTTGCCTGGAGACCCAGGTTTTCAGTGCAGTCTCTTTGCTCTGAACCTCAATGCCTTGGAG
>NW_006947164.1:0-793 GCF_000164805.1 Carlito syrichta | reverse complement strand
CTCCCAAATGGCTGGGATGACAGGTAGGAACCATTAAGTCTGGATAGATATTTTATTTTATTTTACTTTATAATTTTTTTTATTTTGTAGAGACAGGACTTTTCTATGAAGCTCAAGCTACTCTCAACTTCCTGGCCTAAAGCAATTCTCCCACTTTGGCCTCCCAAAGTGATGGGAAGCCAAGCGAGATCCACTAGGTCTGGCTAATTATTTTATTTTATCTTGCTTTATTTTATTTCATTCATTTCATTTTATTTTACTTTACTATTTTTTTTATTTTGAAGAAAGAATTTTTGCTATGTGACTCAAGCTACTATCACATTCCCCACCTCAAGTGATCCTCCCGCCACGGCCTTTCAAAGTACTGGGATGCCAGGCATGAACCAAGTCTGGTTAATTATTTTATTTTATTTTACCCTACTATTTTATTTTTTTATTTTGTAGACACAGGGTTTTGCTATAAGCCTCAGGCTGGTCCCAATCTCCTGGTCTCAAGCGATCCTCCCACCTCAGCCTCCCAAAGTACTGGGATGATAGTCAGGAACCACTAAGTCTGGGTAATTGTTTTATTTTACTGTACTATTTTATTTTTTTATTTTGTAAAGACGGGGTTTTGCTATCAGGCCCAGTTTAGTCCCCAACTCCTGGCCTGAGGTGATCCTCCCTCATTTGCCTCCCAAATGCTATGATGACAAATAGGAACCTCTTAGTCTGGCTAATTATTATATTATATTTCACTTTATTTTACTTTACCATTTTACTTCCTTTATGTTGTAGAGACAGGAATTTGCTG
>NW_006947163.1:0-975 GCF_000164805.1 Carlito syrichta | reverse complement strand
TAAGGATTGCACATCTGTAACATTCAATCAAAATTAACAAGTAGAAAATACAGAGTCCATCAATAAAATGTACACAAATTATAAGAATAAAAAAGTTGTACTAAATTACGATACTGTTTTATTTTCTAAAATTTGTAAGAGTTAGTATGCATTCTGCCTTCTGAATAGCGCTTACGTACACTGAATGTCAACTTTCAGTAATCTAAGAATGATATAGACCCGGAATCTCAAAAACTTTCAATTTAAGCAGAATAAAACATACAGAATTTCTGTGAGAAACACTGTAGTTGTCAATTTTGAAGGCAGAATTGCATCATGAATTCCACCGCATTAAAAGGAAAAGGAGTTATCATTGGAATATTATACAATTCTTAAAAAATCAATCCCTGCATGATTAACATTTCTAGGCCCAACCCTGAATTGTAACCATTTTAAAAATTAAAAAATAAAATTGAAAAATAGAACAAACAAAGTCAATTGCATGTTTCACAATTTTCATTTATTTATTTGTTTATTTTAATTTTTAAAAAATGTGGGGTACAATTCAGAGTAAGATATACAAACATTGATTATGCAGGGTTCCTGGGTGATGAGGTATGCCCCTCCCTTCCTTAGCTGTATCCCTCCACTGCCAATTTCACCACTCCTCATAAACAGTTTTCCACTACTGCCAATCACTTACTTACAGCATTATAAGTGATTAAGTTCAGGTCATGAGTGAGAACATATGGAACTCTGTTCTTAGTTTCTGTGATTAATCACTGAAAATGACCTATCTCATATCCATCAAACGTTCTGCAAAATACTTCTATCCCTCCTTTTTTATTGCTGCATAATATTCCACTGTGTATATACGACATTTATTTTATCCATTTCAGCTTTGATTGGCAACATTGTTGGTACCATGTTCTTTTGCAATTGTTATTAGAGCTGCAAAAAACATATTGGTGTAGGTATCTTTTTCGTAAAATGGTT
>NW_006947162.1:0-793 GCF_000164805.1 Carlito syrichta | reverse complement strand
TTCCGCCTCCTGTCCCTACCTGGCATTCCTGGCTCTCTTCATATGTGCCAGGCTTAAGACCCAGTGAAATGCCACCTTTGTGATGAAGTCTGAAAATAGAGATTATTTATCCCCATCTCATGCAAATCAAAACGTTCTGTAATACTCTTAAGGTTGTTTGTTAGCTATCATGTTTACATAGCAATATTGGGGAGCTATTCCAGCTAGGACCACCTCTCGGACACAGGAAAACTCAAGAGCCCTTTGTGCTCTGCCTGGGTAGATCACTCTTCCTGGAAACACTTGGGGAGCAGAGAGGATGTTAGAAAACCTCCCTTACACATTCATTTCTCCAGAATTGAGGTCAGTAAGGTGACAAATGTCATAGTGAGGTGACAAATGTCACACTGACCTGGCCCATCCTCAGGGCTTCACACCGATATGTCATTAACAAACTGAGAGAAGCTCTGTGTGTCTGAAAAGTCATTTCACTAGTCCCTTGCACAAAAAGATTATTAACAATTTACTACATTAAATGTAATTTGTATGATATGAATACTCTGCTGCTATTAAAAAGAAATTCCAAAATCCTGGCAGCAATGAGAAGGTCTCAGACATCTTTATAGTGCTTCTGCCTTGCCATGTGCTTCACATTTAGCTGGTCTTTTTTTGTTTGACATTTTCCACTATAAATCACGTTTTATAGATGAGAAAACCAAACAGAAGAATGAGTTTCAAACCCACATCTAGCGCATCTGGCTCCAGAGTCTGAATATTTAACAACGTTTTGGGCCTGACTGGCCATCACAGAATT
>NW_006947161.1:0-10412 GCF_000164805.1 Carlito syrichta | reverse complement strand
ACAGAGGTTGCACTAGTTTACACTCCCCACCAACAGTGTAGAAGTGTTCCCTTTTCACCACACCCTCTCCAGCAGCTGTTAGTTTTTGAGTTGTTGATAATTGCCATTCTGGCTGGAGTTAGGTGGCATCTCAGAGTGGTTTTGATTTGCATCTCCCTGATGATTAGTGAAGTTGAACATTTCTTCATGTGTCTTTTGGCTGCTCAGATGTCTTCCTTTGTGAAGTGTCTGTTCATATCTTTAGCCCATTTTATAATGGGGTGTTTGTTTTTTTCTTTTAAGCATATTTAAGTTCCTTGTAGATCAAAGATGTTAAGCCTTTGTCAGACCTGATGTTGGCAAATACTTTTTCCCCATCTGTAGGTTGTCTCCCTGCTCTCTTGATGGTTTCTTTGGCTTTGTAGAAGCTTGTCACTTTATTAAGGTCCCACTTGTCTATCTTCTCTCTTATGACCTGTGGGTTTTGGGTTTTGTTCAGGAATTGGATGCCAGTTCCAATTTCCATGAGTGTATGTCCTTCATTTTCTAAGGTTCTTATGGTTTGACGTTTTACATTTAGGTCTCTGATCCACTTGGAGTTAACCTTTGTGTACGGGGATAAATAGGGGTCCTGTTTCAATCTTCTACATGTGGTCAGCCAGTTTTCCAGCACCATTTACTGAATAGGTTCTCCTCTCCTCAGTGGTAGGTGGTGGAGGCTGTGTCGAAGATGAGTTGGTTGAGAAATTGAGGTTTTGCTCTGGAATCTCAATTCTATTCCATTGATCTATATGCCTATTCCTATACCAATACCAAGCTGTTTTGATTATTGTAACTTTATAGGGAAGTTTTTTTAAAAATTTTGTATAGACGGGTTTTTTTCTGTAAGTCCCAGGCTAGTC
The DNA here is from genome assembly GCF_000164805.1 of Carlito syrichta. Lineage (NCBI taxonomy): Eukaryota > Metazoa > Chordata > Mammalia > Primates > Tarsiidae > Carlito > Carlito syrichta. Next base: position 9,531 of record NW_006947161.1, on the reverse strand, counting down.
TCAATGTCCTGACCCCAAGCAAACCTCCTACCTTGGTATCCAACACTGCTGGGATGCCAGTCAGGGACTACAAGTCTGGTTCATGTTATCTTATTTTATTTTATATTATATATTTTATTTTATTTTATCTTACTTTACTACTTTATATTTTCATTTTGTAGAGACAGGGTTTTGCTGTGAGTCCCAGGCTAATCTCAAACTCTATAGCTAGAGTGATCCTCCAGCCTCAACCTTCCAAAATGCTGGAATGCCATGCTGGAACCACTGAGTCTTGCCTATTATTTACTTTATTTTTCTTAGGGATTTTATTTTTTTAATTTTTAGTAACAGGGTTTTGCTATGAGGCCCAGTATACTCTCATCCACCTGGCCTCAAGCTATCCTCCTGCCTTGGCCTCCAAAATGCTGGGATCCAAGCGTGGAGCCACTACATCTACTAATTATATTATATCATTTTACTTTATTATAATATGTGTTATCTTATTTTATTTTACTTTTCTATTTCATTTTTTCATTTTGTAGTGACAGGATTTTGCCATCAGACACAGGCTAGTCTCATACTCCTGGCATGAAGTGACCCACGAGCCTCAGCCCCCCAAAGTACTGGTATGACTATGAGGAATAAGTCTGGTTTATTTTTAAATTTATTTTATTTTATTTTTTAATATTTATTGTTATTATTTTCTAGAGGCAGTTTTTAGCTATGAGGCCCAGGATAGTCTCAAACACCTGGCATGATGTGATACTCTTGCCCTGGCTTAACAAAGTCCTGGGATGCAATGCAGGAACCACTAAGTCTGGCTAATTTTTATTTTATTTTGTTTTACTTTATTTTATGTTATTTTATTTAACTTTACACTTTTTAAAAATTTTGTAGCAACAGGTTTTAGCCATGAGTCCTAGGCTAGTATCACACTCCTGGCCTGAAGTGGTCCTCCCACCTCGACCTCCCAAAATATTAGGATGATGTTTAGGAACCACTAAGACTTTCTAATTATTTTATTTTATTTTATTTTATAATTTTTTTACTTTACTTTGTAGTGATAGGGTTTTGTCATGAGGCCCAGGGTAGTCTCATACACTTGGCCTGAAGCGATGCTCATGCCTCAGCCTCCCAAAATGTTGGGAAGACACTAAGAAAACACTGTCTGAAAATTATTTTATTTAATTTTATATTAATGTATTTTATTTTATTTTACTTTAAGTATTTTATTTTTTTATTTTGTAGGGACAGAGTTTTGCTATGAGCCTCAGGCTAATCTCCCACTTCCTGGCTTCAAAAAATCCTCCCCCATTCATCCTCTGAAATGCTGGGATGCCAGGCAGGATCCATAAACTCTGGGCTCTTTACTTTATTTTATTTTATTTTACTGTTTTATTTTTTTATTTTGTAGTGACAGGGTTTTGCCAAGAGGCCCTGGCTATTCTCACACTCCTGGCCTGTAGTCATCTGCCCGACTTGGCCTCCCAAAGTACTGGAATGACTGTCAGTAATGACTAAGTCTTGCTAATATTTTAATTTATTTTATTTTATTTACTTTTATTTTATTATATGTTATTTAATTTTTTTTTATATTGTAGTGACAAGATTTTGCCATGATGCCCAGGGTAGTCTCACACACCTGGCCTAAAGCGATGCTTCTGCCCTGGTCTTCTAAAATGCTGAGATGACAGTGAGGAAACACTAAGTCTGGCTAATTATTTTATTTTATTTCATTTTATTGTATTTTATTTTACTTTACTTTGGTATTTTATTTTTTTTATTTTGTAGAAACAGTGTTTTGCTATGAGCCCCAGGCTAGTCATAAACACCCAGGTTCAAGTGATCCTCCCGCATTGACCTCTGACAGTGCTGGGATGCCAGGTAGGAAACACTAACTCTGGCTCCTTATTTTATTCCATTTTATTTTGTTATCTTATTTTATTTTACTTTATTTTATTTTACTTTACTCTTTTATTTTTTATTTTGTAGAGACAGGCTTTTGCTATGAGGCCCAAGCTACTCTCAAACTCCTGGCATCAAGTTATACTCCTGCCTTATGCTCCCATTGTGCTGGAATGCCAGGCAAGAACCACTAAGTCTGGCTCATATAACTATTTTTTTATTGTGTTTATTGGTTTTGTTTTTTACTTTACTATTTTTTTTTTCATTTTGAGGTGACAGGGTTTTCCATGAGGCCTAGTCTAGTCTCAAGCTCCTGGTCTCAAGCAATCCTCACAACTTGACATCGCAATGTGCTAAGATGCCAGGCAGGAACCATTAAGTCTGGCTAATTATTTTATTTATTTTATTTCATTTTATATTTCTTTACTATTTCATTTTTTATTTTATAGAGACTGTGTTTTGGTATGAGGCAAAAAATTTTATTTAATTGGATTTTACTGTTTTATCTTTTGTTTTGTTTTATTACATTGTACTATCCTTTACTATTTTATTTTTTTATTTGTAAAAACAGTGTTTGCTATGAGGTCAGGTTACTCTAAAACACCTGGCTTCAAGAGTTACTCTTGCCCCAGCTTCCCAAAGTCCTGGTATGCCATGCAGGAACCACCAAGTATGGCTAATTTTTATTTTATTTTAATTTAATTTATGTTATTTTATTTATCTTTACAATTTTATTTTTTTATTTTGTAGTGACAGAGTTTTTCCATGAGTCCCAGGCTAGTCTCACACTTCTGGCTAGAAGCGATACTCTGGCTCAGCCTGCCAAAATGCTAGGATGACTGTGAGGAACCACTTTGTCTTTCTAATTATTTTAATTTCTCTTCTTTTATTTTATTTTAGTATTTTATATTTTTAATTTGTAGAGACAGGGTTTTGCTATGGTCCCATGCTAGTGTCAAACTCCTGGCTTCAACCAATCCTTCTGCCTCGGCCTGTCACAGTACTCAGATGTCAGGGAGGAACCACTCTGTCTGGCTCTATTTTTTAATTTTATTATATTTTATTTTAATTAATTAATTTTATTTTATGTTATTTTTGTTATTTTATTTCATTTCATTTTCTATTTTGTTTTATTTTATTTCATTTCATTTTATTTTACTCTACTTTTTTTTTATTATGTAGTGACAGATTTTTCTATGAGGCTAAGGTGAGTCTAACTCTGATCCTCCTGCCTGAGACCCCAAAGTGCTGGGATGAGCGTCATTAACCACTCAGTCTGGTTTGTAATTTTATTTTACTATTTTTTAAAATTTTGTATAGACAGGTTTTTCCTATAAGGTCCAGGTTAGTCTCAATGTCCTGGCCCAAAGCAAACCTCTTGCCTTGGTCTCCCACAGTGCTAGGATTCCAGGCAGGCACTAAAAGTCTTGTTCATGTTATCTTATTTTATTATATATTCTATATTTTCTTTTATTTTATCTTATGTTACTACTTTATATTTTTATTTTGTGGAGACAGGCTTTAGCTATGAGTCCCAGGCTACTCTCAAACTCCTGGCATCAAGTGATACTCCCACCTTATCCTCCCACAGTGCTGGTATGCCAGGCAGGAAACTTTAAGTCTAGCTAATTATTTTATTTTACTTTATTCATCTTATTTTATTTTTCTTTACTTATTATGTTTTTATTTTGTAAAAACAGTGTTTTGTTATGATGCCAAGGCTAGTCTCACACTCCTGGTCTTTGCAATATTCCCTGCTTGGCCTTCCAAAATACTGTGATGACAGTGTGGAACCACTAAGTCTAGCTCATTATTTTATTTTATAACATTACATTTTACTTTGCTTTCCTATTATTTATTTTATTTAGTATAGATAGTGTTTTGCTGTGATGCCTGGCTAGTATCAAACTCCTGGTCTCGCCAGGCTCGGTGACTCAGCCTGTAATCCCGCACCTTTGGGAGGCTGAGGTGAGTGGATTTCCTGAGCCCATGGGTTTGAGACCCGCCTGGGCAGCGAGACCTCATCTCTACAATAAATCAAAAAATCAGCTGGGTGTTGTAACGCGTGCCTGTAATTCCGGCTACATGGAAGGCTGAGGTGGAAGGATCACCGGAGCCCAGCATGTCAAGGCTGTGGTGGCTGGGAGCAGCCACTGCACTCCAGTCTGGGTGACAGAGTGAGACTCCAACTCAAACAAACAAACAAACAAAACTCCTGACCTCAAGCTATCTTCCCAATTTGACCTCTCAATGTTTCTGTGATGCCAGTCATGAACCTCAAACTGTAGCTCATTGTATTCAATATTATTGTTTTATTTTACTTTATTTTATTACCTTTAATTTACTATTGTATATTTTTATTTTGTAGAGACAGGATTTTGCTATGAGCCCCAGACTAGTCTCAATCACCTCACATCAAATGATCCTCCAACCCTGGCTTTTCAAAGTTCTGGTAAGCCAGGCCAGAACCACTAAGTCTGTCTATGTTATATAATTTATTTTATTTTATTTTGTTTTATTGTACTGTATTATATTGCATTGCATTATAATGTATTTCATTGTATTCTATTTTATTTTAATATACTTTACTACTTTATTTTTTTTATTTTGTAGAGAGTGTGTTTTGCTATGGGCTCAGGCACGTCTCAAACTACTGGCCTCAAGTGATCCTCCAGCCTCGGCCTCCTACAGGGCTGGGATGGCAGGGAGGAATCGCTATGTCTGACTCAGTTTATTTTAAATTTTATTTTATATTATTTTATTTCATTTTAATGTATTTTATTTTACTTTGGTATTTTATTTTTTATTTTGTAGAAACAGGGTTTTGCTATGAGCCCCAGGTTAGCGATAAACATCCAGCTTCAAGTGATCGTCTCACATGGCTCTGACAGTGCTGGGATGCCAGTAGCACCGCTAGTCTGGCTCTTATTTATCTATTTATTGTATTTATTTATTTATTTTACTTTACTTTACTATTTATTTTTGTATTTTGAGAGACAGGCTTTCGCTATGAGGTCCAGGGTACTCAGAAACTCCTGGCATCAAGAGATACTCCTGTCTTATCATCCCACGGTGCTGGTACGCCAGGCAGGAACCACTAAGTCTGGCTCATATAACTGTTTTTAAAATTTTGTTTATTGGTTTTGTTTTTTACTTTATTATTTTTTTTTTTTCATTTTGAGGTGGTAGGGTTTTGTCATGAGGCTCAGGATAGTCTCAAACTCCTCTACTCAAGTGATCCTCCACTTTGGCCTCACAATGTGCTGGGATGCCAGGCAGGAACCATTAAGTCTAGTTAATTATTTTATTTTATTTTATTCATCTTATTTTATTTTTTTTACTATATTATTTTTTTATTTTGTAGAGACAGTGTTTTGTTATGAGGCCCAGGCTAGTCTCACACTCCTGGTCTGAGCAATGCTCCCTCCTTGACCTCCCAAAATGCTGTGATGATTTGCACCTTGGCCTTGCAATGTGCTGGGATGCCAGGCAGGAACAATTAAGTCTAGCTAATTATTTTATTTTATCTTATTCATCTTATTTTATTTTTCTTTACAATATTATTTTTTTTACTTTGTAGAGACAGTGTTTTGTTATGAGGCCCAGGCTAGTCTCACACTCCTGGTCTGAGCAATGCTCCCTCCACGGCCTCCCAAAATGCTGTGATGACTGTAAGGAACCACTAAGTCTGGCTCATTATTTTATTTTATAGTATTGTATTTTACTTTGCTTTATTATTATTTATTTTATTTAGTAGAGATAGTGTTTGCTATGATGCCTGGCTAGTATCAAACTCCTGGCTCAAGCAATCCTCCCAATTTGGCCTCTCACGTGTCTGCGATGCCAGTAATGAACCTCTAACACTTGCTCATTTTATTTAATATTATTTTATTTGACTTTATTTTATTACATTTTATTTTACTATTGTATATTTTTATTTTGTAAAGACAGCATTTTGCTATGAGACCCAGGCTAGTCTCAATCACCTGGCCTCAATGATCCACCCACCCTGACTTTTCAAATTTCTGATATGCCAGGCTGGAACCACTAAGTCTAGTTATGTTCTTTAATTTATTTTATTTTTTATTTTATTGCATTATATTATAATGTATTTCATTATATTTTATTGTATTTTACTATACTTTACTATTTTTTTTTATTTGTAGAGAGAGTGTTTTGCTATGAAGCCCAGGCCAGTCTCAGACTACTGGCCTCAAGTGTTTCTCTGGCCTCGGTCTCTGACAGGGCTGGGATGCCAGGAAGGAATCACTATGTCTGACTCAATTTATTTTAAATTTTATTTTATATTATTTTCTTTCATTTTATTTTACTTTGCCTTACTATTTCTATTTCTTTTGTAGAGACAGTGTTTTGCTGTGAGTTCCAGGCTAGTCTCCAACTCCTGGAATCAAGTGAACCTCTCTCTGACCTCCCAAAGTGCTGGGATTAGAGTGAGGAACCAATGATTCTGTCTTATTATTTCATTTTATTTTATTTATTTATTTTTATTGTATGTTATTTTGGTTTACCTCATTTTACAATTTAATTTTTTTATTTAGTAGTTACAGGGTTTTTCCATGATTCCCTGGCTACTTTCATGCTCCTGGCCTGAACTGATCCTCCTACCTTAGCCTCCCAAAATGCTATGATGACTGTGAAGAACCACTAAGTCCTTCTAATTATTTTATTTTATGTCATGTCATGTCTTTTCTTTTCATTTTAATTTATTCTATATGATATTTTATATTACTTTATCATTGTATGTTTTAATTTTGTAGAGACAGGGTTTGCCTATGAAGCCCAGACTAGGCTCAAACTCCTAGCCTCAAGAGATCCTCTCGCTTTGGCCTCTCATAATGCTGGGTTGCCAGGTAGGAACCACTAAATCTGGCTAATTGTTATATTTATTTCATTTCATTTTATTTTACTTTATTATTTTATTTTTTAATTTTTTATAGGCAGGGTTTTGCTTTGAGGCCCAGGGTAGTCTCAAAATTCTGGCCTCAAGTGATCCTCGCACCTCAACCTTGCAATGTGCTGGGATGCCAGGCAGGAACCATTATGTCTGGCTAATTATTTTTTTATCTTATTCATTTTATATTTCTTTACTATTTTATTTTTTATTTTGTAGAGACTGTGTATTGCTATGAGGCTAAATAATTTTATCTTATTGGATTTTATTTTTTTATATTTTGTTTTGTTTTATTGTATTTTACCTTGTTTTGCTATCTTTTTTTTATTTTGTAGAAACAGTGTTTTGCTATGAGATCAGGCTACTGTTAAACACCTGGCCTCAAGACTTAGTCTTGCCCCAGTTTCCCAAAGTCCTGGTATGCCATGCAGGAAACAATCTGGCTAATTTTTATTTTCTTTTAATTTATTTCATGTTATTTTATTTATATTTACTTTACAATTTTATTCTTTTGTTTTGTAGTGACAGAGTTTTGCCATAAATCCCAGGCTAATCTCATATGTCTGGCCTGAAGCATTACTCCACCTCAGCCTCCCAAAATGCTAGGATGATTGTGAGGAACCACCACTTCTTTCTAATTATTTTAATTTCTCTTATTTTATTTTAGTATTTTTTTTTTAATTTGTAGAGGCAGGGTTTTGCTATGAGCCCCATGCTAGTCCCAAAGTCCTGGCTTTAACCAATCCTTCTGCCTCGGCCTCCCACAGTGCCTGAATGCCAAGGAGGAACCACTCTGGCTCTATTTTCTAATTTTATTATATTTTAATTTAATTAATTTTATGTGATTTTTTTGTTTTTATTTCACTTCATTTTTTATTTTATTTCATTTCATTTTTTATTTTGCTTTATTTCAGTTCATTTTAATTAACTCTACTATTTTATATTTTTATTTTGTAGTGACAGAGCTTTTCTATGAGGCTCAGGTGAGTCTCACTCTGATCCTCCTGCCTCAGACTCCCAAAGTGCTGGGATGACAGTCAGTAAACACTAAGTCTGGTTAATTATTTTATTTTATTTTATTTTATCTTATGGATTTTATATTATTTTGCTATTTTAAAAAAAATTTTGTTTACAAAGGTGTTTCCTGTAAGGCCCAGGCTAATCTCAATGTCCTGGCCCCAAGCAAACCTCCTACCTTGGTCTCCCATAGTGCTGGGATGCCAGGCAGGAACTAAAAGTCTGGTTCACATTGTCTTATTTTATTTTATATTCTACAATTTATTTTATTTTATCTTACTTTATTACTTTATAGTTTTATTTTGTAGAGACAGGGTTTTGCTATGAGCTAGAGTGATCCTTCAGCCTTGGCCTGCCAAAGTGCTGGAATACCATGCAGGAACCACTGAGTCTGGCTAATTATTTACTTTATTTTTTTCCTTTGGTATTTTATTTTTTTAATTTTGTAGTCACAGGCTTTTGCTATGAGGCTCAAGATAGTCTCAACAACCTGGCCTCAAGCTAAATTTATTTTTAATGTTACTTTACTATTTTTTATTTTATTTTGTAGTGATAGGGTTTTTCCATGAGTTCTATGCAGTCTCATACACTTGGCCTGAAGTGGTGCTCAGGCCTCAGCCTCCCAAAATGTTGGGATGACAGTAAGAAACACTAAGTTTGGCTAATTATTTATTTTCATTTTATTTTAATGTATAATATTTTACTTTACTTTTGTATTTTTTTGTTTTGTAGAAACAGAGTTTTGCTATGAGCCCCAGGCTACTCTCCCACTCCTGGCTTCAAGAAATCCTCCCATATCAGCCTCTGACAGTGCTGGGATGTCCACTAAGTCTGGCTCTTTACTTTATTTTATTTTATTTTACTATTTTTTTAAATTTTGTAGTGACAGGGTTTTGCCAAAAGGCCTAAGCTAGTCTCACACTCCTGGCCTGAAGCAATCTCCCTGACTTGGCTTCCCAAAGTGCTGGAATGACAGTCAGGAATGACTAAGTCTGGCTAATATTTTAAATTATTTTATTTTATTTCACTTTACTTAATTTTATTTTTTTATGATTTACTTTATTTATTTATTTTAGTAGTGACAGGATATTGCCATGAGGCCCAGAGTAGTCTCACACACCTGGCCTAATGCGATGTTGCTGCTTCATCCTCACAAAATGCTGAGATGACAGTGAGGAAACACTAAGTCTGGCTAATTATTTTATTTCATTTTATTTTATTTTAATTTACTTTGCTATTTCATTTTTTTATTTTGTAGAAACAGAGTTTTGCTATGAGCCCCAGGCTAGTCATAAATACCCAGCTTCAAGCAATTCTCCAGCATCAGCCTCCCAAAGTGCTGTGATCCCAGCATGAAACCACTGTCTGGCTAATTATATTATATTTATTATATTATATTATATATATTTTTTTATTTTACTATACTATTTTATTTTTTCATTTTGTAGTGTCAGGGATTTGCCATCAGGCCCAGGCTAGTCTCCCACCACTGGCCTGAATTGGCCTACTCGCCTCGGCCTCCCAAAGTGCTGGTATGACTGAGGAATGATTAGTCTGGTTTATTTTTAAATTTATTTTATAATATTTTATTTTATTTTTTACTTTTTTTTTATTTTGTAGAGGCAGTGTTTAGCTATGAGCTAGCTAGTCTCAACACTTAATCTCAGTGGTACTCCTGCTCTGGTTTAACAAGTCCTTGTATGCAATTCAGGAACTAC
>NW_006947160.1:0-6107 GCF_000164805.1 Carlito syrichta | reverse complement strand
ATAAGATAAATTAAAATAATTAGAAAGACATACTGGTTCCTCACAATCATGCTTGCATTTTGGGAGGCTGAGGTGGAGTATAGCTTCAGGCTAGGAGTGTGAGGCTAGCCTGGGACTCATGGCAAAACTCTGTCACTACAAAATTAAAAAATAAAATTGTAAAACAAAGATAAATAAAATAATATAAAATAAATTAAAATAAATAATATTGACCAGACTTGGTGGTTCCTGCAAGGCATACCAGGACTTTGGGAAGCTGTGGCAAGAGTAATTCTTGAGGCCAGGTGTTTTAGAGGAGTCTGACCTCAGCAAAACACTGTTCCTACAAAATAAAAAAAATAAAATAGTAAAGCAAAGTAAAATACAATAAAACAAAATAAAATACAAAACAAGAACATTCAGTAAAATAAAACTATTTTGCCTCATAGCAAAACACAGTCTCTGCAAAATAAAAAAAAAGACTAAAGAAATATAAAATGAAATAAGAGAAATAAAATAATTAGCCAGACTTAATGGTTCCTGCCTGGCATCCCAGCACATTGCAAGCCTGAGGTGCAAGGATCACTTGTGGTTAGGATTTTGAGACTACCGTGGGCCTCATAGCAAAACCCTGTGTATACAAAATTAAAAAATAAAATAGTAAAGTAAAATAAAATAAAATGAAATAAAATAAAGTAAAATAAAATAAAATAATTAGTCAGTTTAGTGGTTGCTGCCTGGCAACCCAGCATTTTGGGAGACTAAAGAGGGAATATCTCTTGAGGCCAGAAGTATGACTTCTCTGGGCCTCATAGGAAAAGCCTGTCTCCACAAAATTAAAACATACAATGATAAAGTAAAATAAAATGAAATAAGATAAAATAAGATAAAATGAAAAGATATGACATAAAATAAAATAAAATAATTAGAAAGACTTAGTGTTCCTCTCAGTCATCCTAGCATTTTGTGAGGCTATGGTGGGAGGATCAGTTCAGGCCAGGAGTATGAGATTAGTCAGGGTATTACAGCAAAATCCAGTCACTATAAAATAAAAAAATTAAATTGTAAAATAAGATAAACAAAAATAACAAAATAAAAATCAATAAATTAAATTAAATTAAATTAAATAATTAGCTAGACTCAGTGGTTTCTCACTCTCATCGAGCACTATGGGAGGTCAAAGTGGGAGGTTCGTTTGAGGCCAGGAGTTGGAGACTAGCCTGGGACTCACAGCAAAACACTGTCTCTACAAAATACAATAAAATAGAAAAGTAAAATAAAATGAGGTAAAATAACATAAAAAATTTAAAATATATTGAGTCAGACAAAATGATTCCTGCCTGCCATCCCAGCCCTGTAGGAGGTGGAGACTTGATGATCACTTGAGGCCAGTAGTTTGAGAATTGCCTGGGCCTCACAGCAAAACATTCTCTCTACAAAATAAAAAAATAAAATAGTAAAATACAATAAAATACAATGAAATACATTATAATTCAATGTAATACAATACAATACAATAAAACAAAACAAAATAAAATAAATTAAATAACATAGCCAGACTTAGTGGTTCTGGCCTGGCATACCATTACTTTGAAAAGCCAGAGTGGGAGGATCAGTTGAGGCCAGGTGATTGAGATTAGGCTGGGTCTCATAGCAAAACTCTTTCTCTACAAAATAAAACTATACAATAGTAAAATAAAATGTAATAAAATAAAGTAAAATAAAATAATAATATCAAATAAAATGAGCCAGAGTTAGAGGTTCCTGACTGGCATCACAGACAAGTGAGAGGCCAAATTGGGAGGATCCTTGAGGCCAGGAGTTTGATACTAGCCAGGCATCGTAGCAAAACACTATCTCTACTAAATAAAATAAATAATAGTAAAGCAAAGTAAAATACAATTCTATAAAATAAAATAATGAGCCAGACTTAGTGGTTCCTCACTGTCGTCACAGCATTTTGGGAGGCTGTGGAGGGAGTATCGCTCAGACCAAGAGTGTGAGACTAGTCTGGGCCTCATAACAAAACACTGTCTCTACAAAGTAAAAAAAATAATATTGTAAAGAAAAATAAAATAAGATGAATAAAATAAAATAAAATAATTAGCTAGACTTAATTGTTCCTGCCTGGCATCCCAGCACATTGCAAGGCCAAGGTGCAAGTTTCGCTTGAGATGAGGAGTTTGAGAATACCCTGGGCCTCATGGCAAAAGCCTGTCACCTCAAAATGACAAAAAATATAGTGAGGTGAAAAACAAAACCCATGAACAACAACAACAACAACAAAAAGTTATATGAGCCATATTTAGTGGTTCCTGCCTGGCATACCAGCATTGTGGGAGGATACACCACCTGGGGGCCAATGAAGCCTCTTGAAGTGCCAGCTCCAAGATTGGTGCTGGCACTGATGAACCCTGGGTCCACTCAGTCCCTGATTAGGCCAGATCTCTTTGGATCTAAGCAATTAAGTGGGTATGGCTGACCCCGGTGAGTCTTGGGACCAGAAACCCCCCATACTAGAGGGGATTGCACCTTATGGTAGGTTTCAGGCTGGCCCCTCAGGCACAATGAGGGTGTTGGGATGATCCTTTGGGAAGATGGGAACGGTCACCAGGTCAGACCTGCCAGTTTGTGCTGTTGGAGTCCAGGCATCTCCCTTTGAACGTGGCTGCTCGGAGTGGCAGTGGTTCCCCCAAACCTCTGTCTCCATCTTTCTTGTATCTGGGTATCTTTCGGTCTGTCTCTCTCTGCACTGCGTCTCTTTTTCTCTTGGTATCTAGGTATGTCTGAACCACTGTCACCCTTCAGAATTTTTCTGTCCTGATTTTCCAGCTCTCTCTGTCTCTCTTCCTGTGTAGGTTTGGCCCTGCAAGTCTTTCTGTACATGCCTGAGAGTGTGCATGTGTATGTGTGTGTCTTATGGGGTGGGGTGGCTGTGGGAGGCTGTGTGGTTCATGATGCGGATGCCGGCAGTGACGTGAGAGTGTGTCTGCCTTCTGAAGTGGTCAGCTCCTCCTCTCCCATGGGACCAGACAGTGTGCTCTGATGCAGCAGCCTGGTGGTCCAGGCGTTCCCATGGCCACACGTTTCATCCCGCTGGATGCCCTCATGCAGGAGGGGTACCATTGCCAGCCCGGACAGCGGGAGAGGCCAGGAGCTCTGTGCCAGTGCCAGTGGCCTCATCCCAGGTGACTGGGGCAAGTGGGTGCCTAGAAGGAGAGGTTTGGAGACTGTCGAGGGGCTGCATGTGGGGTGTGGGAGAGTCGGGCAGATGGAAATGAAGCATTGCAGTGTGGGGGTCCTGAGCCATGGAATGTCAGCCACACCCTGCAGCCAACAGACAGAGTGCAATCTAGGGTTCTTGGCATTTCCCAGAGGCCCAGGGGCATCATCTGGGCATGACAGAATGCACGTCGCCAGGACCCCGTGAAGTGGGAGACACCACGCATCCCTAGGGCAGCCACCTAGGCTCCAGCTGACCTGGGCTCCCCTTAACACCCCGGCTGTCACTGGAGTGTGTGCCGGGTTATGGACATTCCCAGGGATCGATGGCTCAGGAGACTGTGGGGATGAGGAGGATGTGTGGGGCACGGGTGGGCCGCAAGATCCAGGATGCCTGTCTCCCGAGGAGTCCTGCTTACAGGCATCCTGCAGGCTTGAGGTGCATGGATCCCAGTAGGCTCTTCAGGGAGTGCATCATGGCTGCCAGCACCAGGACCTTCAGGGCACACAAACTCCATATCCCCCAGGGACTGCAAAGCTAAGCCAGGTCACTACATTTTACCACTCGGATGGGCGACCCTCTGCCTTGGGTGTGTCACCCTCCTCCAGGTTCTCCCTGACTTTTGGAATCTGTCTCTGCCACTTCTTTTGTCACCTACGTTTGCATCCCAGTTGATGGCCTTGTGAAGGAGGGGGACAGTTGTGAGCCAGGACGGCGGGAGAGGCCAGGATCTCTGTGTCAGTGCCAGTGGCCTCACCCCAGATGGCTGGGGCAAGTGGGTGCCTGGCAGGAGAGGGTTGGAGACTGTCGTGGGGCTGCGTGTGGCATGTGGGAGAGCAGGGTGGATGGGAATGGAGCATCACTGTGTCAGGGTCCTTACCTCTGGAACGTCAGCCACACCCTGTGGCCAAGGGGCAGAGCTGCAATCCAGGGCGTTTGGCATTTACCAGAGGCACGGGAGCTTCAACTGTGGATGACACAATGCCAGGATCACCAGGACCCCATGAAATGGGAGACACCATGTATCCCCAGGGCCGCCATCTATGCTCCAGCTGAACTGGTATCCCCTTAGCACCCATGCTGTCACTGGAGTGTGTGACACGTTCACCACATTCCCAGGGATTACTGCCACAGCAGGCCATGGGACTAAGGGGGATACCTGTCATGCTGGTGGGTGGCAAGATCCATGACACCTGTCTCCTGGGGGTCCTGCTTACAGGCATCCTACAAGGCTTATGGTGCATCAAGCCCAGTAGGCTCTTATGGTAGCGCATCGGGACTGCAACCGCCAGGCCCCTTCTGGGCACGCAGGTTCCGGATCTTCCTGAGACTCCGAACCTAAGCAAGGTCGCTGCCCTTTAGCCTTTGGATGGGAGATGTCTACCTGGGGAGTGCTGGCCTCTTCCAGGTTCTCCTTGGCTTTGGACTCCGGCTCTGCCACTTCTTTTGTTGCTAACGAGGAAAAGAACACCTGCTATTCCCCTCTACAGGGTCCGTGAGGGGGCTCAGGTGACATTCCACCATGGACTGCGATGGTAAACAGTGTCAATGGCAGTTAGCTCTTGGATTGGAGACCAACTGCCTTGGGAGTTCCACCCTCAGACAGCTTCTCCCTGGCTTCTGGACTCTGGCTCTGCCACTTCTTGTGGCGCCGTGTTGGAAAAGGACACCTGGGAACCCCTTCTACTAGTTTCCCAGTTCCCCCAGCAAGCATCAGGAGGTCAGGGTCACGGAGTTACTGTTACTAGGAGGAGGATCTCTTGAAACCAGGAATTTGGTACTAGCCAGCCAGCATAGCAAAACACTATCTCTACTAAATAAAATAAATAATAATAAAGCAAAGTAAAATAAAATGTTATAGAATAAAATAATTAGAATAAAATAGTCTTAGTGATTCCTCACTGTTATCATAGCATTTTGGGAGGCTGAGGAGGGAGTATCGCTCAGGCCAGGAGTGTGAGACTAGCCTGGGCCTCATAACAAAACACTGTCTCTACAAAACAAAAAAATATATAGTAAAGAAAAATAAAATAAGATGAATAAAATAAAATAAAATAGTTATCTAGACTTAATGATTCCTTCCTACCATCCCAGCACATTGGGAGGATAATGTGCGAGGATCACTTGAGAACAGCAGTTTGAGACTAGCCTGGATCTCATAGCAAAACGCTGTAACCTCAAAATGAAAAAAAAAAAACAATAAATTAAAAAACAAACTGAATAAACAAAATAAAATAAAAAAATTACATGAGGCAGACTTTGAGGTTCCTGCCTGGTATACCAGCACTGTGGGATGATAAGGCGGGAATGTCACTTGATGCCAGGAGTTTGAGAGTAGTCAAAGTTTGTCTCTACAAAATAAAAAAATAAAACAGTAAAGTAAAATAAAATAAAATAACAAAGTAAAACAGAATGAAATAAAGAACGAAACTTAGTGGTTCCTACACGGCATCCCAGCACTGTTAGAGGCCGTTGCAAGAGGATCGCTTCAAGCCGGGCGTTTATGATTAGCCTGGGGCTCATAGCAAAACACTGTTCTACAAAATAAAAAAAAAAATATGAAAGTAAAGTAAAATGAAATAAAATAAAATAATTAACCAGACTTAGTGTTTCCACACTGTCATCTCAGCATTTTGCAAGGCCAAGGTGGGAATATCTCTTTAGGACAGATGTCTTACACTACCCTGGGCCTCATGGCAAAATCCTGTCAATACAATATAAAAAAATAAAATATTAAAGTAAAGTATAATAAAATAAAATATAATTAAGAAAATTGAAATAAAATAAATAAAATAAATTGAAATATTAGCAATACTTAGTCATTCCTGACAGTCATTCCAGCACTTTGGGAGGCCAAGTTAGGCAGATTGCTTCAGGCCAGAAGTGTGAGACTTGCCTGGGCCTC
>NW_006947159.1:0-750 GCF_000164805.1 Carlito syrichta | reverse complement strand
CATAAAAATTCAAGCACACATGTACCAGTCACATCTCAGTCCTTCCACTCCCAGGTGTTCACTTCAAGAAAGTGAAGCATGTTTCCGCATAATGATATGTGCATCAATGCCAAATTCAGCTTGATATGGAAACACCTACCAAATCTGGAACCCTCAACAGGTGAATGAATAAGCACGATATCAATGTCATTATCTGTGTCACGGAATACAGCTTACCCATGACAAGGAGTGAACTCCTCATAAGTGTAACAACACAAGGGGATCTCAAAAATAATTACTCTGAGTGAAATAATCCAGATAATAAAGTATATGTGCTGCCTGATTATGTTTACACAAAACTAAGCTGTACGCATTAAATCAATGAAGCGTAGGCTGTGTGTGTCATATCTCAATAAAACTTGTACAGACTCCCTATTCTTGTTTCAGTTTCAGCCCTGTCCTGTTTTACAGGCCTCACTCTCTACTACCTCAAAACTTACACCATCTGAATCTGCCACGTCTGGTCATGCCCTTTCCGCCTCCTGTCCCTACCTGGCATTCCTGGCTCTCTTCATATGTGCCCAGGCTTTAAGACCCAGTGAAATGCCACCTTTGTGATGAAGTCTGAAAATAGAGATTATTTATCCCCATCTCATGCAAATAAAAACCTTTTGTAATACTCTTAAGGTTGTTTGTTAGCTATCATGTTTACATAGCAATATTTGGGAGCTATTCCAGCTAGGACCACCTCTCGGACACAGGAAAACTCAA
>NW_006947158.1:0-836 GCF_000164805.1 Carlito syrichta | reverse complement strand
TATGTCTATATGACATGAGCCGTTTAGATATTTTTTCTGAAAAGGAATCAAAATGCATGGCAGCTAATCAATTTCAGAACTGGTTTTGTGCATTAAATACATGGAATCCTAGAACACATCCTAAAGATGTTCAATTTCTCCATCCCATTACAGAAACTTAGTGATTAAGTTTGAGGAGAGTGGTTCATGGGTAGAATGGGACTCCCTTTTCTGCCCAGTTCCATTTCTGCTGGAGCAGAGTCAAGAACTGATATTGCAGTCAGCAGTTTCAAAGTGAAAATATCAATAAATAATATCTCGTCTCCAACTGAGATCTGGACAATTTGGAAAATAAAAGAAAGGAGGAGATCAAATTGGACAGGAAAACCCAGGTTGCTGTATACAGCTCAGTGTGAGAGACAAAAGTCTTGCATTAGAACCCCAAAGAGGTGAAAACATTCTACCCAGGAGCCAGGGTGGGAGGTCTGACTGGAAGGTGCAGAGGAGGATGTATGCTCTCTGAGAGCAGACTGGCTCTCAAAGAGAGAAAAGGGAAGAACTGGGTGCAATCTCATGGGTATTCTTCCAAATTCATCAGTCATTAACATCCTCCTCTTCCCGTTAGGTAAAGTTAGACGGGATGGAGAGGAGCCAGAACTGCGTGGAAGGAATCCTTAGGAGGGAAAGTGTTATCTCCTGGCACTATTTAACCACAGCCTTTTCGTTGTCTTATCTGTGAACATTCTCCTTTAATTTTTCATACTAACAGGACATGCATTGTCAACCATCCTTCCTTTCTCCAAATCTTCTGCTCCTCATTAGACACCCAGGCTAGCAGGTGAGTCTTTGCAGTAAGT